>NC_063056.1:7498419-7798419 GCF_018812025.1 Megalobrama amblycephala
CCAAGATGGTGAGAAATAAGATTCTCTGGTCTGATGAGACCAAGATAGAACTTTTTGGCCTTAATTCTAAGCGGTATGTGTGGAGAAAACCAGGCACTGCTCATCACCTGTCCAATACAGTCCCAACAGTGAAGCATGGTGGTGGCAGCATCATGCTGTGGGGGTGTTTTTCAGCTGCAGGGACAGGACGACTGGTTGCAATTGAGGGAAAGATGAATGCGGCCAAGTACAGGGATATCCTGAATGAAAACCTTCTCCAGAGTGCTCAGGACCTCAGACTGGGCCGAAGGTTTACCTTCCAACAAGACAATGACCCTAAGCACACAGCTAAAATAATGAAGGAGTGGCTTCACAACAACTCTGTGACTGTTCTTGAATGGCCCAGCCAGAGCCCTGACTTAAACCCAATTGAGCATCTCTGGAGAGACCTAAAAATGGCTGTCCACCAACGTTTACCATCTAACCTGACAGAACTGGAGAGGATCTGCAAGGAGGAATGGCAGAGGATCCCCAAATCCAGGTGTGAAAAACTTGTTGCATCTTTCCCAAAACGACTCATGGCTGTATTAGATCAAAAGGGTGCTTCTACTAAATACTGAGCAAAGGGTCTGAATACTTAGGACCATGTGATATTTCAGTTTTTCTTTTTTAATAAATCTGCAAAAATGTAAACAATTCTGTGTTTTTCTGTCAAAATGGGGTGCTGTGTGTACATTAATGAGGAAAAAAATGAACTTAAATGATTTTAGCAAATGGCTGCAATATAACAAAGAGTGAAAAATTTAAGGGGGTCTGAATACTTTCCGTACCCACTGTATAACAGTCAGTGGAAGAAAATGGAGGAAGTCAAAAATCAGCCACAGAATCAAGAGCACCCATGGCCAACAGTTCATCTGATGATGAAGATTTTTTCGCTTCTTTGAAACAGACAACACATGAAGCCAGCAAAGAGTTGGATGGATATCTGGCCTGTGTTTCAGACACCAGTGTTTCAGGCACTGCAGGATTGATTTTTAGCCCCAAAAGAGCTAGGCTTGACACTCACAATTTTGAAAATCAGCTTCTACTTAAGTTAAATCCGAGGTTTTGCAACTTTGAGTAGCATGTTGCATACTGGCATTAGGTAGTAGTCTTATAGTTTTAGTAAAATTTTCACTCAGTACTTATACTTTCACTTGAGTAACATTTTTGAGTACTTTTTACACCTCTGTGCAATATTCATTTTGCATTTTTAACTTCCTCTCACTTTTCTCAGCTCTACTGAGTGTTTGATCTCCTGAATCTTCTTCATTCTGTTCTGGATCATCTGATGAACATCTGTCTGTGTCTGAACCAGCTACAGAGAAAATCACAGGTAACTTCCATATTATGAAAAAATGTCATTTGAATAATGATTTTGAAAACCATTTTAAGACCCCATGACTGCCTTGGCTTTGAGTGTAACATATGCCTGTGTACTCTTGAAAGTTGACAAAATTAACTTTAAATTTCATGATTCATCTTGAACTTCACAAGTGTTTGTCCAGTTGAACTGGCTAAAATAAAAGTTGCAAGTCTTTTCAATATAACCTGCAACAAATAGAAAATAAACTGCATTTCACAGTAAGTTTAAAGTGTTTTGTCTGTAACTCTTTACCTTCTTCTCTCGACTCTCCTCCTCTATAGGAACAGTGTTGTGAGTCCTGTGATCTCAGGACAAACACACGTCTGATCATCTCTGCAGAACATCTCCAGAGGTCTCTCATGTTTCTGGCATATATAATCCTCCAGATTTTCCACAGCGTTGATCAGTGTGTGTTTCTTTAGATGTGGGACTCTGAGATGAGGCTCCAGATGATCATCACAGTAAGAACTTGGACACGTCAGGCAGGACTTCACAGCTTTCTGCTTTCTTTCATCACAGATGTCACAGAACACTGGAGGACTGGAGGACGCCATGACTGATGAAACAATGAAGAGCAAGAGAGCAATTATGAATACATTTTATAAATCTGACTGTCGCAGACCTCGCTCAACAGATGAGATTGTGTGTTTTTATTAAATAAAGGAGAGACGAGAGTGTGTCTTCAGTCAAGCAGTCCTCTGTGTTTACTTTACTGAAAACACTCAGAGCTATTAAACTTAAAGTTCACTGTATTTTAAACCAGGAATATATAGACACCAATATAAACACTCATTAACAACAAATAAATCTTAACATGTAGTCAGTCTAGACTCTTTCACACAACTCTTTCATATAGTAAATCGGGTAGTAAATATGTGTTACAAATGTTTTGTTTTTTTTTTCTTTCATAAAATTACTTCAAATTCAGTGTAAATCCTAAAACACTAGTGAACTTCTGCATGATTTACTCTAAAGTTACTAATGTTATAGATATCTAATTGAACAACATTAATTGGACAGTAATCATTTGATCATTTTACTAACCTTTTCAGTAAATAAAGGAGAGTCTTCAGTCGAACAGTGTTTACTGGAGATGTGCTGCAGTCGTCATGGCAACTCTGTCCTCATCTGTCACTCAGTGTTTTAGGAAATGCAGCTCCATTCACTTTTATTAATATACACTCATTATAATATATTAGAGTCATTAAAAAAACTATAAATACATAAAATATATGCAATTAATTTAATTTAACCTTAGCTCCATGTAGGAGGGTCACACTCTCCCAGACAAATCTCCCAATTTTCTTAAAACACATTTACTCTTTGATTACTCTTTTCTCAGTATTCACACACAGGGTAAGGTCTGGTATGGCATTAAAGATTCAGATGGAGATGTGTATTAAGGAGGTGAGTATGTTGAGAGCAGCTGGTGATCCTGATTTAAACTGGATTATTCAGATCTGATCTTTCAACAGCTCGGTTTGTCATCTCTTCAGGTTCAACACATTCACTATCTGCACCATCATCATTATCCATGGCAAGATCTGATCCAGTGTTGGTTCTGTTCTCTGAACTCCTGGTTCCTCTCTGACTGGTGCTGATGAAGTTTGTTCCCACCGTCTCCGGCTCTCAGAAGCTCCTGGCATCGATGGACTGCCGTCAGCTCACTCAGGTTCACGGATTCACCGATATTGTGCTCAAACCAAAGTGAAAAACTCTTTCATTGTGAAGCTTTCTAATGCTCTCACTTCTCTTGAAGAATATTTACTAGATTTAATGATCATCTGCACTAAATAATAATTCAGTATTTTCATTCACAACTGATGAAAGTCAATAAAGATCCTGTTTTATTCATATTCTGTCTGTTGTTTCTGTGAGCAGATGTTCATGAACTCAAATCATTCTCAAATGTGTATTTACATATTTATTAGCAAACAATTTAGTTTACCAGCAATATCAGTTATAGAACTGAACTCTTGACTTTATTCAGATATTACAATATAAACCAAAAATCACAATATTTCACAAGTAATTTAGTGTTAACAGCTGGAGAGGAGAGAGAAAATGGCTTCAGAGATTTCTTTACAAAATAACATGTAGAAACAATTTCATATTCAATTTGAAAAGCAAAGTATTAATGAAAGACAAAAGAAATATATAGATGTGTAACAAATTTTCCATTTACATGTACATATAACTCACAAATATTTCATTATAGTTCATGTTTTGTCAGTGACTATTTTTTTCTAAAGGCCTGAATATATATTTCTTTTTGCACTAAAATTTGCATTTAAATTTTCTTTATATTTGTAAGTAAAATCTACTTGATTGTGTAAATTCTTCTTTGGTTTTTATTTACATATTCTAAGAACATCACATCCATATTTAATCTTTTCAGATTTTATGTTTTTTGTTTGTTTCAGTTGACAGGTGTGATGATCAGTGGCTTTGAGTTTTTACCTTGTTTATTATGGCATGGGCTAAAAAATGGATAGAGTTTCTCAGTGAAAGTCTGACCAGTGAAAGAGTAGATATGAGAGCTGGAGTCCACGTCATAAAAAGAGACCAGACCCTCCTCATAATCCACAAACACTCCCACCTTCTCAGGTTTCACTCTCAGAGATAAAGAGACAGATGGATCATCAGCAGCTTTATATTGATTCTCATTCCTCAGAATCACAGTCCAGTATCCATTACCAGGAGTCATTATGATCTCCCCCTTCCTGTTAATGGATTCTTTAATCACTCCAAAACCCCACCGAGTCTTTCCCTTCACCTGCACCTCATAGTAAAATCTCCCTGAACTGAATCCCTGCTTTGCCAGAACACAAGGACCCTTATCAAATCTCTTTGGTGTTTTTGGGACGTTCTGCTTAATGTTTCCATGACTGACTTGTTTTCCATCATCAGACAGGATGAGATATGGATAAGCTGTATCAGGATCCAGAGTCACATCCACTGAGAGAGATCAGACATTATCAATCAACTTACTTCAGATCAAACACTTTCATAAGTACAGTATATAATTAGCAAAGTATTGTCAGTGTATTGAAGAAAATGGTGTCAGTCACTGTACCTGCAAACTTCTGCGCAGACTTCAACTCTGTGAACACTGATGATAATATAATGATGAATTATTATAGGAATAATTTCAGGTTAACAGTGAGTTTATCTCTATTAACAGCATCAGTGGCATGTAGTGATTTCTGGTTATGTATTATTGTTTGTACATGGATAGTTATGTCATGTTGCTTATATGTCTCTAAAGTAAGTTAAAGTAATACTGCAGTAACTGGTTATGGCATAAGTTAAAGTTTGGATTTAATTTCACATAGACTAGGTTTATTAAGTGATTTTATCATACCAGTTTAATGCTAACATTGCAAGTTTAAGTTATATTGTGGTTATATTTTTGAAACATTGTGAATGTTTGCAGACAGATTAAATAATTGTGATGACCAGCAGCAGGTCACCAATGCTAAAATTTTATTGGTTACACTTTATTTTAAGGTGTCTTTGTTACACTGTCATTAAACATTTAAGTGCTGAGTAATATTAAAACACTACATGTTCTTACTGTAGGGTTAGGATTATGGTTTGGTTAGGATTAGTTGCAGCATGTAATTATACATCATTTATAGTTATTACCATACTAACTACATGTAACAATGACACTATAAAATAAAGTGTTGCCCTTTTATCCCATAATAGTCCTTGAAAATGTATTTTCTTACATAGTTACTAACAAAAATATCTATACACTGTATTTGATATTCACATACCAGTTTGACTGAGTTTTTCATTTAGTGTCCCATGTAGAGTTTTCCTCAGTAGAGTCAGAGCTCTTTTCAGAGAGTTCACATTCACATCAGAGTCAATCCTGATCTCAGTCCAGTTCTTGGTGTGTGGACGACTGGACAGGGATGAGCACATCTACAGCAGGAGAGAGAGATGTCACACTTATTCTGTTATCTTGTCTTAGTTTCATTTTCATTAACTTTAATTTGCTCAGCATTGTTTCCTGTTTTCTTTTGTTTGTTACTATGGTTACTGATTAATTTGAAACATCTTGTATTCTGTTCATTATCTGTGTAGATGTCATGAATACAGCTCCCGCGGCTCTTCATCCCGGCCGCCGGAGGGAGCCGTCACCGGAATATTGACTTGCTCTCATCTGGACTACATTACCCATGGGCCCTCATTCCTGGGCCTGATTGCGCACACACCTGCACCACATCACACTCACTCCATAAAACACTCACACACACATCCATGCACCGCGAAGTCTTGATTTGCCTTGGTGATCATTTCTAAGCGTTTTCTTGTGGACTGTTAACCTGTTATCGATTGGACTGCCTTACCTCTGTGAACCTTTGCTGCCGACCCTGATCTCTGCCTGTTTCCTGGACTCTGTTTGCTTGCCGCCTGCCACGATCCCTGCCTGTTGTAAGACCTTGTTTCATTGCCGCCTGTCTCGACCCAAGCCTGTCCCTGATTACGTTACTGTCTTGTCCCTGTTTGCATTGTGCTATCTTGTCTTAATAAAGACGCTGCAAATGGATCCTCACGTTGTTGACCCATCATTACAGAAGACTTCGCCATCAAACGATCCAGCAGCCCTCATGCAAATCTCCACCGAGCTTTCAGCACAAGCCAGTCAGCTCGCGGTGCATCAGCATCAGCTGAATCGACTCCCCTCTCTCACCGAGGAACTAGTGAAAACTTTGCAAAGTCTCCGCTTCGCCTCTCCCGAGGCCGCCATGCCGCCACCTCTCGCCGCTACCAGTCCGACGATCACGCCATCTCCAATCAACCCACGCCTCGCTCTGCCTGAGAAATTCGACGGCAATCCTACCAAATGTAAGGGCTTCCTGTTACAATGCTCCCTGTTTGTTAACCAACAACCATCCTTGTACTCCACAGAGATTAGTCGCATTTCCTTTGTGTGTTCCCTGCTCACGGGCAAAGCGCTAGACTGGGCCACAGCAGTATGGGGAGAGGACAGCTCGGTGTTTCCCACTTTCGCGGCGTTCCTACAAAGCTTCAAGGAGGTGTTTGAACACCCGGAGGACAGCAAGAGTGCTGGTGACCAACTGCTCACGTTAACACAGGGAAAGTCCACGGCTGCGGAGTTTGCTCTACAGTTCCGCACGCTGGCCGCGCAGACCAACTGGGTGGAGGACACGCTGAAACTACTCTTCCGCAAAGGCCTAAACCTGGAGCTGCAAGCAGAGTTGGCATGCCGCGACGAGGGCAGGTCATTAACCTCGTTCATAGAGCTGGCCATCCACATTGATAATCTCATTCGCTCTCGCCGGCCGCTCCGTCCCCTCGCCACCAGCGCGGCCACACCAGAACCCATGCAGCTTGGTTATACCCCTCTTCTGCCTAAGGAACGAGAGAGAAGACGCCAAATGCATCTGTGTCTCTACTGCGGACAGGCCGGTCACATCAAGATAAACTGCCCAATCAGACCTAATGTCTCCAACCCCAGATCGGTGAGTTCAGACTACCCTTCTAACTGCCTGAAAATACCCATCCAAATCACCCATAACGGCCGGGTGGTGTCCACTCACGCACTCCTGGACTCCGGGGCCACTGGTAACTTCATATCGGACACTTTCACCCATGAGCATGATATTCAGTTAACCAACTGTCATTCTCCGTTAACCGTGGAGGCGCTAGACGGGAAACCCATAGGAGGAGGAAGGGTGTCACATCTCACCTCTGAGCTCGGTCTGCAAGCTGGGGCTGACAACAACCCTGTCATCCTAGGCCTGCCCTGGCTCCGCACGCACAACCCTGTCATTTCCTGGAAGGAGGGTCAGATCGTCCAGTGGGATCCCACTTGTCATCAACGCTGTCTGAGTCCAGTCCTACCCATAGCGGTTCACGCCATAACCGTCAATGAAGTTCCAGTAGACCACGAATCAGCCATTCCAGCCGAATACAACGACCTGGCGCTAGCTTTCAGTAAATCCAAGTCCACCGAACTGCCGCCGCATCGTTCCAGTGACTGTGCGATTGACCTGCTGCCTGGGTCTACGCCCCCCAAGGGCCGTATCTTTCCGCTGTCTCAACCGGAGGAGGAGGCTATGAAATCATACATCGAGGGGGAACTGGCTAAGGGATTCATTCGGCCCTCGATCTCTCCCGCCTCATCAGGGTTCTTCTTCGTTAAGAAGGACGGCAGCCTCCGACCTTGCATTGACTATCGTGGACTCAACGACATCACCATAAAGTTCAGGTATCCATTACCACTAGTACCAGCGGCCCTTGAACAACTTCGTCAAGCCCAATACTACACCAAGCTAGACCTCCGGTGTGCTTATAACCTGATTCGGATCCGAGCAGGCGATGAGTGGAAGACTGCCTTTTCCACCTCCTCTGGCCACTACGAGACCCTTGTCATGCCCTTCGGGCTATCCAACAGTCCCTCAGTCTTCCAATCATTCATCAATGATGTCTTTCGGGATATGCTAAATCGATGGGTAGTGGTTTATATCGACGACATCCTGATCTACTCCAACACATACCACGAACACATCCAACATGTCCGAGCAGTCCTACAACGCCTGATTCAACACAAACTCTACGCTAAAGCCGAGAAATGTGAATTTCACCGCACTTCCACTTCTTTCCTGGGCTACATCATCAGCCGTGAGGGAGTAGCGATGGATGATGGAAAGGTTAAGGCGGTGCTGGAATGGCCGCAACCACACACACTTAAGGAGTTACAACGGTTCCTGGGGTTCGCCAACTTTTACCGGCGATTTATTAGAAACTTCAGCGGAGTGGCCGCTCCCTTAACCACCATGACAAGACGCAAAACTTCTCGTCTCACTTGGTCACCAGAGGCAGTCCGAGCGTTCCAGGAACTGAAGAAATGCTTTACATCAGCGCCAATTCTTCGTCACCCAGATCCCGAGCTCCCGTTCACTGTGGAGGTGGACGCCTCCAATACCGGCATAGGGGCCGTATTAACCATCCAAAATGTTTCCCTGTGCATTCTACTCCCGTAAGCTGTCCGCCGCCGAACGCAATTATGATGTGGGCAACAGGGAGTTACTGGCCATGAAAGCGGCGCTGGAGGAGTGGCGTCTTTGGCTTGAGGGGGCCAAGCATCCATTCGTAATTCTGACTGATCACAAAAACTTGGAGTATCTGCGATCTGCCAAGCGCCTAAACCCACGACAGGCCAGATGGGCAATGTTCTTCACCCGCTTTAATTTCACAGTCACTTACAGGCCCGGGTCAAAGAATGTAAAGGCGGACGCATTATCAAGGCAAACGGATGAACCTGAGCGCTCAGGGAACACTGAAAATATTCTGCCTGAGACTCTGCTGCTCGCCCCCATGCAGTGGGACATAATGACAGAAATCTCACAAGCTAATGAACAGATCGCAATCCCAGCAACCTGTCCACCTGACCGCACCTTCGTTCCCGCACATCTCCGAGACAGACTGCTGCACCAGGTCCACGATTTCCCCAGTTCCGGCCATCCGGGCATCACTGCCACTCTCCAGCTCCTGCAGAACCAGTTCTGGTGGGAGACTATGCCCGCTGATGTTACCACCTTCCTCAGCCACTGTACTGCCTGTCAAACTACCAAAGCTTCCCATCAAGCCCCGGCCGGTCTCCTTCAACCACTCCCCATTCCACAACGTCCCTGGTCCCATATCGCCATCAACTTTGTAACCGATCTACCCGAGTCCCAGGGAAACACCACCATCCTCACTGTTATCGATCGCTTCTCCAAAACCTGCCGTCTTCTGCCACTACCCAAACTTCCCACCGCAATGGAAACCGCCGAACTCCTGTGCAATGCGGTCTTCTGCTTCTACGGATTACCTGACGACATAGTATTCGACAGAGGACCTCAGTTCACCTCCCGCGTCTGGACCGCTTTCTTCAAACAGCTTAATGTCAACATCAGTCTCACCTCTGGGTACCATCCTGAATCCAATGGACAAACTGAACGCATGAACCAGGAACTGACACGGTTCCTACGCAGTCGGAATCAGACGGACTGGAGCCATTATCTAATATGGGCTGAGTACGCACAGAATTCCCTACGAAAACCTGCTACGGGCATCACCCCATTCCAGTGCGTCCTGGGCTTCCAACCTCCGCTCTTCCCTTGATCTGGCCAACCATCAGAACTACCTGCAGTCACTGAATGGATGCGCAGAAATGAGGAGACTTGGGAATCAGCACACCATCACCTACAGCGGGCAGTAAGACGCCAAGAACTTCATGCCAATCGCCATCGGCGGCGCAATCCTCACTACTCTGTTGGGCAATGGGTATGGCTATCCACCCGGGATCTTTGCCTCCGACTTCCATGTCGCAAACTCAGTCCCAGGTTTGTAGGGCCTTTTCAAATCATAAAACAAATTACCCCTGTATCATTCCGTTTAGACTTGCCTTCTAACTATCGCATTTCTCCCACTTTCCATGTGTCGTTGCTGAAACCCTCCGGGGGACCGAGAGAGGAGCCTGCGGGAGCCGAGGCCCGCAACCCCCCACCCCTGATCATCGAAGGCGAGGAGGCCTATCAGGTCCGGGATCTACTCGATTCCAGGCGCCGGGGTGGAAGGCTGCAATATCTGGTGGACTGGGAGGGGTACGGCCCGGAGGAGCGGTCCTGGGTCAACAGGGACGATATCCTGGACCCATCACTCATGGAGGAATTCCACCGGACGCATCCGGAGCGACCGGCCCCTCGTCCACGCGGTAGACCCCGGCGACCACTTCCTCACGTCTGGAGCCGCTCGCAGGGGGTGGGCTCTGTCATGAATACGGCTCCCGCGGCTCTTCATCCCGGCCGCCGGAGGGAGCCGTCACCGGAATATTGACTTGCTCTCATCTGGACTACATTACCCATGGGCCCTCATTCCTGGGACTGATTGCGCACACACCTGCACCACATCACACTCACTCCATAAAACACTCACACACACATCCATGCACCGCGAAGTCTTGATTTGCCTTGGTGATCATTTCTAAGCGTTTTCTTGTGGACTGTTAACCTGTTATCGATTGGACTGCCTTACCTCTGTGAACCTTTGCTGCCGACCCTGATCTCTGCCTGTTTCCTGGACTCTGTTTGCTTGCCGCCTGCCACGATCCCTGCCTGTTGTAAGACCTTGTTTCATTGCCGCCTGTCTCGACCCAAGCCTGTCCCTGATTACGTTACTGTCTTGTCCCTGTTTGCATTGTGCTATCTTGTCTTAATAAAGACGCTGCAAATGGATCCTCACGTTGTTGACCCATCATTACAGTAGATTTAAGTTCCTGTGAGTTTCGTTTCACTGTCTGTTATTGTTTGTGTAACGCTTGTGCTTAGACACACTGTCTCGTGGACTTGTTTTAGAAATCCCTTGACTCATCTTCATCTTTGGACTTTTAATAGCATGACAAGAGGACTGTTAAGTGTTATTTTTATATTTTTAAAGAAGTTAATTCAATATTTTTATGCAGGACCTTTCTAACACAATTGAGGTAAGACACTCCAGATTAATAGTGAAAAATATACAAAAAAGTGAAGCCTTTCCAAAAAAAAAAAAAATCACTGTGGATGACCCTCATGAGTTCTGTATTGGATGTCTGAGGGAAGATCACTCTGTTCTTGAGCACTGTGATTTATTTTCCATCAAGGTGTTCCCTGATCCTGATATTCCAACCTAAATCTGAGGTCATGATAAAATTGAGTCAGATAAAAGTCAGATAAAAGCACACCAAAAAGACAGAACATGCAGGAAACCTTCAGCCACACCACTGGACACCGTCGTTGGGCCAGTTGTGTGAATCTTACAGAACAGAGTGTTTGTACTGTAATATTGTACATGATGAGACAGATGTTCAGACCTGTATGAGGTGGAGATGATCATCAGTGTGTGAGATCTGCTCCAGCTCAGTGTTTCTCTTCTTCAGCTCAGTGATTTCCTGCTGCAGCTCTTTAATGAGATCTTCAGCCTGTTTCTCTGCTTCTTTCTGCTGTTCCTCCATCATCTTCAGCTGCTCAGACTGACATCTCTCAATGGAGCGGATCAGATCAGTGAAGATCTCAACACTGGAGGATTTCTCTTTCTCTGTGTTTCTCTGATGAATGAAAACAGTTAAAAGATGTTCTATTTGTTAATATATTACATATTACATGTTCAACCCAAAATGAAAATTCTCTCATCAATTAACCGCATATCACTTAAAATGCATAATTTTCAGTGAAACACAAAATACACTCAAGTGCAATACACCAAGATTTGTGCTCTTTGGAAAAAAATAATAGAGCAACTTGAGGGTTACTGGCAGAACTCTCATTTTAATTCAATGTATTTATTAGATTGAAATATGATGGTGCATAACATTTATTGAGATATATTTTTTGGTAGGATAGTTAAACAGTAAGTGAAATGGGATAGGGGGATTGAAAAGGACCATGAGTCAGGAAATGAAATCTGATTGATTAAAGCACAAACCTTTCTCAGCTCTACTGAGTGTTTGATCTCTTGAATCTTCTTCATTCTGTCCTGGATCATCTGATGAACATCAGTCTGTGTCTGAACCAGCTGATCCTACATACAGAGAAAAACATTTATCATTGAATTTATGTTTCCATCTTCTGACAGTCTTATTTGAATTTTTCTTTTTAAACCATTTAAAGATCATACGAATTCAAAATTATAGTTTTGAATTTTTTAATCCTGACAGATTTGCGAGTAACAAAAAGCTTTTATCAGAAGAAATGAAAGACCATTGGATTTGGGTCAGGTTCTTCAACATGTCAAGACACAGGAAAGAAAACTGCATTTCACAGTGTGTTTAAAGTGTTTTGTCTGTATCTCTTTACCTTCTTCTCTCGACTCTCCTCCTCTATAGGAACAGTGTTGTGAGTCCTGTGTTCTCCTTCAGTGCAGAACAGACAAACACACGTCTGATCATCTCTGCAGAACATCTCCAGAGGTCTCTCATGTTTCTGGCATATATAATCCTCCAGATTTTCCACAGCGTTGATCAATGTGTGATTCATTAGACGTGGGACTCTGAGATGAGGCTCCAGATGATCATCACAGTAAGAGCTTTGACACATCAGGCAGGACTTCACAGCTTTCTGCTTTCTTTTATTGCAGATGTCACAGAACACTTCAGATTCTCCTAGATTGAGCTTCTCCTTAAAGTGTTGTGCAACCTCTCTGAGTGTTGAATTAATCTTGACATCAGGTCTTCTGCTGAATCTTTCTTTACAGAACGGACAGAAGTAGGTCTGTGTGTTCGTGCTCAGGCAGGATCTGCAGAAGTTGTGTCCACATGGAGTGGTGACTGGATCAGTGAACACTTCCAGACAGATGGAGCACTGGAGCTCCTCATTTAGAGCTGGACCACTGGAGGATGCCATGACTGAAAAGAAAATGATAATATATCATCTACATTGCTGAAGAGAGCAACTTTCATAATTAAATGCACTGAATAAATTAGGCTATGGATGTTGCATGTTAAATACTATTATAAATAACAATGATTATTTATGTACCACTGTTTATATCAAATTCAAAGAATGTCAGACCCTCCTCCAACACTAACCCTAACCACACCGAGCCTATAAGCTCCACCACTAACTTCTGGTCTGATTGCTGGTCTGTACTTTCAGCTCTGTGGCACTGCAGTAGGGTACTATTGAGTGGTAGAAAAACAACTGAAGGTACTAAATACAGAAACTAAATATTTAGAGTTTGGTTCCAAAACGCAATAACTCCATTTTGATTAATTTGAGTAAAAAGTTGTTTTCTTTACCAAGAAAGTGGCAAGATGAAAACCACTATTTTCTGTTGCAAACTTTCACATAGCATCTTTTGGTTATAAAAACATTAAAAATTTAAATCTACATTTTGATTTTAAAAAAGTTTATTATAAAAACGTATTATTTTTTTTCAAAATGCAATTAATCAATCAATATAAAAGTTATTTTCAAATTGAAAATACACAACAAAGTAAGTTGATTCACATATATGACAGCGTCTGAACTTTGCCAATATTTATCTTATATACAGACATTTTACTAAAAACATTCAGCCGTTGCTCCCAAATTGAATTCAACGGGTCATCTTGGTAATGTTATAAATTATTTGTCATTGCCGATTAAAGAGTATCTGGCGCCACCGCACGGTTAAATAAACAGATTTGCCGAGTACATTGGTATTAAAAATGGCTTTTAAAAAAAGCCTTCAGTGTTTAAAGTGGGTGGAATGGAGCGCTGTGATTGGTTTAGCAGATATATCGCGTTCTGCAGAAAAAGGAGACGTTTTGGAAAGAAAGGGAGAAAACATGACAGAAAAACACGACGGATATCGCATTTTGCGCAAAATTAATAAAGTACTTTTCAATACCGACCAGATCCAATACTGATTTTGGCAGAAACTTTTTTTTTTTCTTTTCTTTTTTTTTTTTTTTTGAAAATGGAGTTTATCGTGTTTTGGAACCAAACTCTTCATATGTCTCTGGGAGCCACAGTACAGCAAATTTAAGAGGTTTTTACAACATTTTAATACCATCATGAAAATATATTTTATAAAAGACAACAAATAAAATGAGTGGAAGTGTAATTTTTCAAACAAATAACCCACTTAATAAATATCTGTAAACACAAGGTGGCAGTTCTGTTTAACGGACTTTTCACTGAACTTTGTTTATTCTGTCTGCAGTTCAAGTACTTCTGTTTCTGATATGTGGCATGAACACAAACTATAATTTTACCAACATAGGCCTACTTCTTCATGCTATTAAACTAGTGAACTTATAATTCCATCACTTACCTTTGAGTGAATATCAGATTTGATCGTTAATTTCAGAGTTTCTGAAGAGAAATGTTGTTTTTAAGAAGCTTCCAGTTCACCTGTTAAGTTTCACTTTCTCTGAAGTCTTTACACACGTGCAGCGATGTCATATAGCTCCGCCCATAATCAAAATATGAATCAGTTCCTAATTCATCTCTGCTGAGTGCGTAACAGTGTAATATATAGACAGACTATATGTGTAGTTTTGTTTAGTTCCTTAATGCCCACTGTACGACGAGTGCACACGTCACGATCCTGAAGCGCGAATCTCAGACATTTAAATTTCAACGGTTATTTTGGCGGTCCGTCTGAGGAGATTCTGCCGATTTATCAAACTAAAATATGTGAGTATTGCTTTATTGCATTTCTTTGTCAGAACAATGTAAATACATTTATGAAATTCTCCTCAACAATGTTTATTCTCAGTGCAGCACAGAAGAAGACCATTTTTCAAATATGCTTACGATATAGTGTGGAGTACTATTTGTTTGTTCTGAGTCTGGACGGTGTGTGCGGTTCAGATACTGAAGGAGCTGAAAACGATATGAAGGGTGTTGTGTTTTCTGGTCCATACTCCCAGTAGGTGGCTCTAATGCACTAATTTGTAGTCTAAGTTCTGTTAACGAAACGAAGCAGCAGCAGCCCACTTGTTGAAAGGAGTTCACATATTGCTCACAGATTCAGAAACTTCATAGTGTGAATATTATTTCTAAAAAGTAAACGTTTTAAATGGAGACAATATATGTCAGTCCATGCTGGATTAATAGTTTAATCACAGAAATGAAGAGAGAGAGAAGGCGTCACTGGAGGTAAAGTTGATGGAGAGAAACCACAAGCTGAACGGAGAGGTTAGTACAGGATAATGATTTATTTCATTCTATACCTTAATTACTGTTTGTGTTTGTCTTTACAGTATTTTATTTCGTTCTGCTTTCATAAATTGATTCGATTGATTCGAATTCAAACTTCTAACTCAGTTGGAGGTAAAGCTGATGGAGAGAGACCACGTTCCAGAACCCGCTGTCACAAGTGATGAAGAACGTTTTGTTCCGGATGGGATTGGGAATGCAGAGCGTCAGAAAGATCGCATATGGGTAAGACTTTCAGTGTTTAACAGCCGTTTATTTCAGCTGTGACGTGTTCATGCACTTTAGATTTGTTTAAAAACATAAATTGTACTACATTAAATATGATATTTAAAGAGTGAAAATCTTCCAGAGAGTTGATATTGTGTTTCTGTCTGTCAGTGATGTGGAGAAGCTTGCGACGGTTACACTGATGGAGAAGTTTGTTCCCACCGTCTCCGGCTCTCAGAAGCTCCTGGCATCGATGGTCTGCCTTCAGCTCACTCAGGTTCACGGATTCACCGATATTGTGCTCAAACCAAAGTGAAAAACTTTCTAAGCTTTCGAAGCTTTCTAATGCTCTCGCTTCTCTTGAAGAATATTTACTAGATTGAAGGGTCAAAATCACTAAATAATAATTCCGTATTTTTATTCACAACTGATGTATGTCAACAATAAAGATCCTTCATGTTTTTTTCATATCTGTCTGTCTGTTGTAATATTTATGTGTGTAGATGTACATGAACTTAAATCGTTCTCCATTTACATATTTATTTACAAGAAATTTAGTGTACAAGTAATGTCAGTTACAGAACTGAACACTTGTCTTTATTCAGATGCTGCAGTTATTCCAATATGAACCGAGAATTGCAGCATTTGCAGTAATTTCAAGTTAACAGCTGGAGAGAGAGAGAGAGAGAGAGAGAGACATAATGGACAATGGAAATTACCTTAACAGGTGTAGAAGTTTAGAATATTATGCAGAATTTCAGCATTTCATATTAAATCATATTATGTAAAAAAAAACAAAAAAAAACAGAAGATTTGAAAAGCTGATTGAGAAGAAAGAGATGAAATACAACTGTAGCAGATGACTACTATTATATTCTGTTGTGTGGAACTGAGTAAGAACTGATGACCGCACGGCTTGATCTTTGGTTGACCAGTCAGCGCAAAGGGGCTTTTTATTCCTGCCTATGTACAGATCGATTATTCAAGTTTGCCCATTTTGGTTTTATTGTTTTTCCATTTGGTGAATTAGAACAAAGTGCGATTAAAAACAAAAATAAGGCCCCGTCCACACGAAGCCGGAGCTTACCCCAATCCGATCTTTTTTTTCCCTCGTTCTAAAAAAAAAAAATCCCGTCCACACGGCGCCGTATCAAGAAATATCTGCCAGACCATTATGTGGCGTTGTAATTCTGTCATAGAAATTCACTTAAAGCAGCGAAGGAGACTTGGAACATAAAACAGTGTTTTTGTGGTTAAATTACACTTGTTTAACATAATGTAAGTAAACGGCTGACTTATTGAAAGTTTAAACAATGTAAGTCCATCTGAAGATTTTGAGAGTCCGCTGTAAAAAGATGTTTAATCATTATTATTGACAGCACATCAAGCTAACGAACAGGTCGAGATAACGTTACATCAGCTTGAGACGTTCGTTGTTAAGCAGTTTAATGAGACTAGAAAACTTAACGGACAGCAACATTCAGGAGGTAGTAGTTATAGGGCTCAGTTTGTAAAAAGTTTTTTAAGAATATGTATATAGTATTATCATTGTATTTATGTATATATTGTATATAATATTCAGGCTATGTTGTGTATTTCTCTCTCCCTCTCTCTATCTACACATTATTTAAATATATGTATTCAAGTTTGTTTGATTCATGTCTTTTGTTTCTCGTGTATTTTTATTATGAATGAATGCATATAAATTACTTAATTTCGTTGCTCCAATCAGCCTCTGTAGTGATATTCACAGACATGTCTTTTTATTCTGAGGTAAAATTTGCTAGCTAAATAGGTGATTATACTTTGACATATTTAACAAGCTGTTGAAGAAAGCGTGATCTGCGAGCAGCTGACCGACGCCTCCTTTGAGCTGTTTATTGAATCGACGTTAAAACACTGATAAAAGCGGTAAGCATTAATAAAAACATTGCTGATGAAAGCGGAGTAATAGCGGGCCCTTTAAATTTTCGCGCTGTTGTGACGATGCATGACACGTAACAACATTAACATGGCGGATGTAGTACGTCCGAATTCCATTCATACTATCCATATTCATACTATATAGAACGTACTTTTTTAACGGTCGGGAAGTACGTTCAAATTCAAATGTAGTACCTACTCATGTAGTATGTGATTTCGGACGCAGCCACACTGTGTGTTCACACCGCCGGCGGGAAGTTGAAGTCGGCCGGGTGCCGCCAGAGCGTCACTTGCGTTAAGTCCCATTCATTTTGACGCTAATAACTTTACATCTGTTTAAAGACATTCATTTTCAATGAGAGCCCATTACCTTCTATGGCGCGGCGCGTCTTGGACGGTGAGAGCGTCGAGGAGAGTTGAAATCATACAAAATAATTAATCAGAATACTTACTCCTGTTACTCACGCCAAAGAACTCCCCGCTCAAGCTCGCCGTCTCTGCACTTTACGCACAGCTGGTAATGAGCTATGAGTTTGAGTCGCAGTTCGGCGGCAACCAATCGGAATGTAGAGGTCCTAGCTTGAGAGGATTCCGATTGGTTGCCACAACTAGTCATTTACTTTGACCCTCCCGCCGGCGGCGGTTTGAATCAGAGCCATAGAGAGACAGACCCTGCGTTCCATTCGGAAGGGCTCATCCCTATGCCCTAATCCCTTCAGAGGGTTTACCCTCCGGAGTGAGAGCTTCGAAGGGATGAAGGGTGTAGGGGTAAAAAAAACTGTTCTTTTGGAACGCACTTCAGCGTCATCTTAACGAGACAATCAAGGAGGATAAATTGTGCAAGCTGCGCCTTTTGTTTAACGTTATTATTTATTTATTTATTTATTTATTTATTTTAGGTTTACCGCATGTAGGCTATATTGTATCTATGTATTTGAAACATTTGAATGGACTGATAAATGAGCTGTAAAGTATTTTTTTTTTAAGTACAATGTCATTTTGACCATAATAATGTACCAAATCTAACTCGTTTAAATATTACAGTAGTACAGAAAAATATTATACATACCTTTATAGTTAAAATCGAACTCCTAACCTCCTGTACCCATTCTGTGACGTCAAACAACTTTCCTGTGCAAAAGGATCATGGGGGCCCGAAGTGTCCATCAGTTGTTCCCTTCGAAATCCTTCATTCCGAAGGGCCCTTTGAAGTGGCCAGTTTTGAGCACTTTGGTTTGGAACGACCCTTCAATATGGCGGCCATGATTATTTTCACTCCGAAGTGCCCTTCGGAGAGGCGATATATCCCGTTTGGAACGCACCGTCAGTTGCGACAACGGAAGTTCAAAACGTTTGATCGTCACGTGATTCGTGTAGCCTTCAGATAGTTCCAGGAAGTGCTTCGGCGGCAATTCAAAAAGATAGGGTTAGAGAGACAGAACCGTGATTTTTGGTAATTTGTAGTCAATAAATGCATCGGTTTACAATATTTATGTAATACACCGACATGTGAATGTAGCATGTGTTTGTAGTTACAGCAATGTTGTTTTTAAAAGATAAAAACCTGCTAATATTTGACGATTAGTGTTGTCAACCAGCGTTGCCTGCCTTGTTAACATATTTCTGGCTACATTGCCTTGTTTAAAGATCGCGTTGCAGTTGTTTTGAAGTATTTTTATGTTTTTAAACTTGTATGTTAGTTCAGGGCAATCAAGTCATGTCCACTATGGTTTTACAGGGACAGGAGACCTGCAGGTGACAGGTTGTCTTAAAAAACCCATTGCAAATAAGTGAAATGTAAAATTTAATTAAGTGAAATTTAATTAATCTTAATGTTAACAATTCTTATGCACCCCATTCACTTATTATATATACATTCATACACAATATATTCAATTCTAAAATAAAACATTATACACACATTGACTTCTGCACTGATTTAGTGCAATGGATTTATACATTTATAATAAACTGCATGTCAAGCATTTCGTCTGTCCTTTCCTACATGTTCTTGTAGTCTCCCCGCTATGGTTTGCAGTGTTGCATGAGGATGATCCAGTCACTCAGAGAAAGCAGTATGAATGCATGGTTTCCCCACTGACACGGAAAGGAGAAAGTTATGTTCTAGTCAGCAGGAGCAATCTAAATAGAACTAAAGATTGTGCGCCAAGTTGTGTGTTAATCATATATAGGTTGTATCTGCCTTTTTTCACAAAAACCAACACTGGGAACTTTTATGTTTATTAAAGGTTTATTAAAAATAAGGAGCAAGGAAAAGCTTGCAAAATCCAAGGAGCAGAGACTGGCGGTGACAGCATCATTGCATGGAGTCTTCAGGATCTGAATCCCCTTTGTGCTTGTATTGAAAGCAAGATAAAAGGAAACAAAATGGGAGAAATTAAATACAGTAGTAGTATATAATATACAGTTGGTATTTAGTATGATTTCCCATTTAGCCTAGTGTAATTATATATATATATATATATATATATATATATATATATATATATATATATATTTTTTTTTTTTTTTTTTTTTTTGCTGCTTTTAAGCATTGTTTTTTTTAATCTCACTTATAAACTTCCCTCTCCCCATCAATCCAAAAATAGACACATAATAGACAGACAACAGAATCACAATACATTCTCGAATATAAATTCTAAAATAAGGATTTTTTTTCTTTATTACCAGGTGAAAAAATACTATAGTAATTTATTGTAAATACCATAGTGTTTTTGAACCATACTATAGTAAAGTACTTGAATTAATTTGTTGTGGTAATTCTATAGTTGCTGTGATAATAGAACAACTATAGTAATATAAACAAATTAAGTTACCCAATACTGTACTAAGTTTTCTACAACTTTAGGGTATATTATACTACAATAAAAAACTACAGTAAAACAGTACTGCAGTAAAAAACTAAAGTATACTACAGTATTTATTACAGTTTATCAGTTCACTATATTGCAGTATGCTGTAGCATTCATTAACAATGTGTTGTAAATACTATAATATAGTATACTACAATTTACTATAGTATTTTTTCACCTGGGTTGTACATTTAATATGGAATAAGGATATTCTCATTTTACCACTTTCACCCACCACAAGCCCCAAAGTTATATTTAACCCCGTTTAGAATCCTTTTTCTCTAATTACACAACGATGAATAAATTGTTTTAATCTATTATCTAATCTACTATCCCCTGTAACTATTTATTTAGTGAGCAATATCAGCTAGCATGCTTTAATACACAAGTTAATTTGATTCAGATGTACTGATACTATAAAATCTTATAATTTAAACAGCTTACCTTTTAAAAGTAGGCTACATCACAAACGGTCTGTTCTGCTGTAACTCTACGGTGCGGCTGCTACTTCCGGGAACTATTGAGAGGCTCCACGAGCCGCCATTGCTGTAAAAAAACCGTTCCATTGGAGTCTATGGAGTTGTCGCAACTCTATGGCTCTGGTTTGAATGAACAGTACAGCGTTGTTGAAATAACGCTTTATTTTGGCTCAGTAGCTTCTGCAGCACGAACACAAGCATGTAGAGTCTGTCAGTGGCTTTGAGTTTTTACCTTCATCATTAAGGTATGGATCTAACCCTGGATAGAGTTTCTCAGTGAAAGTCTGACCAGTGAAAGAGTAGATATGAGATCTGGAGTCCACGTCATAAAAAGAGACCAGACCCTCCTCATAATCCACAAACACTCCCACCTTCTCAGGTTTCACTTTCAGAGATAAAGAGACAGGTGGATCATCACAAGCTATATACTGATTCTCATTCCTCAGCATTAGAAACCAGGCTCCAATCTCAGGACTCGCTGTAATCGTCACCTTCCTGTTGATGGATTCTCTGACCACTCCTATACCCCACCCAGTCTTTCCCTTCACCTGCACCTCATAGTAAAATCTCCCTGAACTGAATCCCTGCTTTGCCAGAACAGATCTGTCCTCTAATCTCTTTGGGTTTTTTGGGACATTCTGCTTAATGTCTCCATGACGGACTTGTTTTCCATCATCAGACAGGATGAGATGTGGATTCGCTGTATCAGGATCCAGAGTCACATCCACTGAGAGAGATCAGACATTATCAGTCAACTTCAGATTAAACACTTTTATATGTACAGTATATAATACAGATTAACAAAGTATTGTCAGTGTATTGAAGAAAATGGTGTCAGTTACCTGCAAACTTCTGCACAAACTTCAACCCTGTGAACACAGATGACAATATAATGATGAATTTTTCGTGGGAATGATTTCAGATTATCATTGAGGTTATCTTCATTGGCAGCATTAGTGGCATGTTGTCAGCAGACGAGGAACACACGTGGTGATTGATGAAGGTGGTGACTGAGTTGACTCCCTGACACATGCAAAACAAACAATGTGTTTACAGGAAATATGCAGTAGAAGTCAATGGGACAAACATGTTGACAGTTTGCAGGGTCTGTACAGAACATAAAGCTGGGGGGGGGGGGGTGATTTAGTAAGTAATTTTATCATAACAATCAAATGCTAACGTGGCAAGTTTAAGTTATAGTCATTTTTTAAACAGTATGATCCTTTGCATTTTAAGATAAAATAATTACCTGCAGTGATCACCAGCAGATCACCGATGCTTAAATTTAATTTAACCCAGAATATTGTTTGAAAAAATTACTTTTTTTGATAGTAACTGGTAATCAAATCCATACACTGTATTTTAAACTTACATACCAGTTTGACTGAGTTTTTTATTTAGAGTCCCATCTAGTGCTGGACCACTGGAGGACGCCATGACTGACAAAACAATGAAGAGAAGCAAGAGAAAAAATTGTAAAAGATAAAAAGATTTTAAATATTTCTCCACTGATGGCCCATCAAAAGTAGCTGTATATTCTGACTAAATATTTATTTTCCAAGTGACATTTAAATCACACATATTTCACTGTATCTGCTGTTTTTGACATCCATCAGCTCATGCAGCAATAGTTCAGAAAAGTGTTTGGGACTGTGTGACTCTTTCCAGTTCAGTTCCAGTTATGTTGTTTTACTTTGACTCCAAACATAAAATGATCTTATTTTGTTGGCTTTGTGGGTGTTTGTATGACAGAAAACATGAGCATGGATATGAACATGAATTTCCTTGAATTTCAGATTTTTGAAGAGGAAATGCACACAGGGGTCAGTTGCCCAAACTTAGTCACTATATTAAGACTGTGTCTTAAGAACTAGTTTGACCAACTTGCAGTTAACCAAGGGGTAATCAATGTTATTTTTCCAATTCAAATTACTTCAATCTACCTTTTTCTGTAAAAGACTTAAAAAAATTAGGACCACTCTTCAAAAAAAACATTAGTGTCTTAAATTTTAAGACTAGTCTTTGTGGTTTATGCAACTGGTCCCAGTTTACAAGATTGAATAAGAATTTAGCTGCTGAAGTGCCGTCATAAATGTACTTGCGTAGTAGGGGTGTGACGAGATCTCGCGAGACTAATATGTGACGAGATTTCTCGTCGAGGCGAAAAGTAGTCTCGTGATGTTGTTGCCATGACAGAGTGTTAGGATGATTGGGAAAGAATATGCCACCTCTACGTTTACATTACGCCTCCACTATCGTTTTGCTTTGTATTTAAATAAAAAAACATTTAATTCAGTTGGATAACGGTTGCCGCCGCTCCATATTTACAGAGTTACGCGCGATCGCTTAAAGTGAAAGTAAACGCGCGCGCGCATTCAAACGCGATTTCAATACCCGCATTTTGAAAGCGGCTCCCTGATGAATGCAAATATCTCTCAATATGAAAGCTATTTTAGGCTGGGCAGTGTAGTTGTAACCATCTCTTAGCTCTGTATCAAAGAAAAATTGGTCTTATTTGAATATTGAGAGAGAGCGATTATGGTTGTACTTATTGTAAAGTGTTACCATAAAAACAAATAACAGTTTCTCTTAATCTTATTAAGCACAAACAATAAGGTTTCATTTGTTAACATTAGTTAATGCACTGTGAACTATCATGAACTAAAAATGAATGACTATTTTTATTAACTAACATAAACAAAGATTAATCAATTCTGTAGCAAATATATTGCTCATTATTAGTTGATGTTGGTTAATACATTAATGTTAATAAATGAGACCTTATTGTAAAGTGTTAACATTTTTATTTATACTGTTTTCATTTCTATGATCAGTTTGTGGAAAGGAGTTCAGTTAGGAGGTCAAAAGTTGTAGAAGCTCATAAATCATGTACAGTAAGGTCTGAAGAGACTGAAATCATACAGAAGAGAAGTCAGTCAGTTGAGTTAGTGGCAAAACCTTTTACAGTACTTGAGTATTGTTGTCTTTTACTGCATATGATAATTCATACTAAGAAAGTAGAACTGAAATGACATTCATTACGAGATGATTAGTTAAAACATTTCAAATACACCTGCAGAATATTTTTTCTAGTCATGTATTTCGCCATTGAGGATTTCTTAAAAATAGTGTGTAAAAATCTTGTCTCGTCTCGTCTCGTGAGATACCCGTCTCGTCACACCCCTATTGCGTAGCATAGGTTGTTAGTTGTTAAAGTGATGGATTGATCATGAATGATTAGTTTATTTTGAACAGATCTTTAATATGTCTCTGGAACAATGAGTCATCTCAGTTTCGGAATGTTTCGGAATTTTACTGCAACAACTAACAGTTGCTCTAGGCAACACAACCACAGGTATGACGGCACTTCAGCAGTCTTGAATTACTTGTGCATTTCCTCTTCAAAAACCTGATAAGAAAAATTCATGTTCATATCCTTATATTTTATGTCATACAAACACCCATCAAGGCAACAAAATAAGATCATTTTATGTTTGGAGTTGAAATAATAGTGAGTCTGCTAATTATAATGTACTATAAGTTAAACTAGTAACCACTGATTATATCAAATCAAAAGTACTAGATTTAATTTCTGTCCTGTTGGAAAAATAATACTGAAAATAGTATCTCTTGTGGAGACACCTGACTTTATATAAAACTGATCATACAGAAAGGGTTTTTTTGTATATGAAAGACAACACAGGATAAAAGGGAAGTTCAAGTCTTTTAGTTGTGTGACATGACAAATGATATCAAACTTTACTTTACAGCCAGAATGACATACTCATTAACAATATTTTAATAGTATTCCAGAGTTTAAAACTGAAAACATGAGCATGGATATGAACATGAATTTCCTTGAATTTCAGATTTTTGAAGAGGAAATGCACACAGGGGTCAGTTGCCCAAACTTAGTCACTATATTAAGACTGTGTCTTAAGAACTAGTTTGACCAACTTGCAGTTAACCAAGGGGTAATCAATGTTATTTTTCCAATTCAAATTACTCCAATTTACCTTTTTCTGTAAAAGACTTTAAAAAATTAGGACCACTCTTCAAAAAAAACATTAGTGTCTTAAATTTTAAGACTAGTCTTTGTGGTTTGTGCAACTGGTCCCAGTTTACAAGATTGAATAAGAATTTAGCTGCTGAAGTGCCGTCATAAATGTACTTGCGTAGTAGGGGTGTGACGAGATCTCGCGAGACTAATATGTGACGAGATTTCTCGTCGAGGCGAAAAGTAGTCTCGTGATGTTGTTGCCATGACAGAGTGTTAGGATGATTGGGAAAGAATATGCCACCTCTACGTTTACATTACGCCTCCACTATCGTTTTGCTTTGTATTTAAATAAAAAACATTTAATTCAGTTGGATAACGGTTGCCGCCGCTCCATATTTACAGAGTTACGCGCGATCGCTAAAAGTGAAAGTAAACGCGCGCGCGCATTCAAACGCGATTTCAATACCCGCATTTTGAAAGCGGCTCCCTGATGAATGCAAATATCTCTCAATATGAAAGCTATTTTAGGCTGGGCAGTGTAGTTGTAACCATCTCTTAGCTCTGTATCAAAGAAAAAATTGGTCTTATTTGCACTTTTGAATATTGAGAGAGAGCGATTATGGTTGTACTTATTGTAAAGTGTTACCATAAAAACAAATAACAGTTTCTCTTAATCTTATTAAGCACAAACAATAAGGTTTCATTTGTTAACATTAGTTAATGCACTGTGAACTATCATGAACTAAAAATGAATGACTATTTTTATTAACTAACATAAACAAAGATTAATAAATACTGTAGCAAATATATTGCTCATTATTAGTTGATGTTGGTTAATACATTAATGTTAATAAATGAGACCTTATTGTAAAGTGTTAACATTTTATTTATACCAGGGCCGGCCCGAGGCATAAGCGAACTAAGCGGCTGCTTGGGGCCCCCTGGCCAATAGGGGGCCCCCCAATCGTGTTTTTTTTTTTTTTTTTTTTTTTTTTTTTTTTTACAATTAAATAACTTAAGTGATATAAATGAATGAATGAATGAATACGAATGAATAAATAATTAATTCGAGACAAGAAAATTCTGATTTGCCGACAACTGCTGCTGTGTCTGCTAGCGTTTGAGTCATGCGCAATTGCGCATAGACACCTCGCGTGCATTGACAATTCGCGCCGGCGCGCAAGTGCACGTCACTGTATCATATTAGGTCACAATGTCACAATGTCACAAAAAAAGGATGTATCCCTCTGGTGCCGAAAAAAGAAAGAAGAAAAAGACAGAGGAGGAGAAAAAAGAGCAAGATAAAGGTATGTTTGCATAATTATTTACAGAATGTTTTGTGCAGCAGCACAAATTGTGCTCATGTCACTTGAGGTAGCAGCTAGTCATGACTCATGATCTTATATAAGCCATCACCAGAGCTAACGTTAAATCGCATTATTAATATACATTTATCTAGGTGTATTTCACGTATTGATTATAGATATCAGTTTAAGTTGAAAGGGATGCCATATTTCTTTATTTCTTTATTATTTATTTATTAATATGGTGGCGAGTGATGTAGCAGTGCTATCCTCGGTAACACTTTAGAATAATGGTCCGTCATTAATAAGTAACTATGCAGGAAGTAATGCAGGACTAATGAGTAGATCTACATTAACACTTGAGCTACTACTATTAACTAATATAGAAACAAGCTTAACTAATCAGTAAGTAATATCAAATTTAGGACAAAGATAGTTCCTTATTAGCTAATCAATAATTAGAGAATGACATTGGCATCAATAATAACTAATAGGTAACTATGAGAAATTATAAAGAATTACTAATTAATTATTAATCACAACATTAAAGTGTTTGAGATGTGAGCAATTGTCTTTTTTTACTCTCAGTGTGGTCATAAAATGCATCATTAATTACTCAAGTGTTAGCCTAGTCACTATGCAGGAACTAACTTACTAGTGATCAGGACCATTATTTTAAAGTGAAAAACATGTTTTTCACTTTAAAATAATGGTTCGTGATCAGTAGTAGTTCCTGCATAGTGACTAGCTAACACTTGAGTAATTAATGATGCATTTTATGATTATTTTCAAAGTAAAAATTATGACTGATTACATCTCAGACACATGCTAATGTTCTTTACAATTTGTCCATTAGTTAATAGTTATTAATGATGGTAATATCATTAGGTAATTACTGATTAGTTAATAAGGAACTATCTTCTAAATTTGATATTACTTACTGATTAGTTAAACTTGATTCTATAGTAGTTAATAGTAGTAGCTGAAGTGTTAATGTAGATCTACTCATTAGTCCTGCATTACTTCCTGCATAGATGTTTGTCTATTTTGGTTTTATTTAAAAGATTGCACATTTAATGCACATTTGCATTTGCTAATTATTTATTTCATGTTTTGTGACAGTTTGTATACAGAAGTTTAAGAATAAAGTATTTTAAGTATCGATTTTTTTATTATTTATTTTGTATTACATAACCTCACTGTATTCATTTATAATGTAACATTATAGTGTGACATTTGTGTCAATAATCTTCAACCACAGGTGACTTCACGTGGTGGGAGGGGGGCCCCCAAATCAAATGCTGCTTAGGGCCCCCAAGAGGCTCGGGCCGGCACTGATTTATACTGTTTTCATTTCTATGATCAGTTTGTGGAAAGGAGTTCAGTTAGGAGGTCAAAAGTTGTAGAAGCTCATAAATCATGTACAGTAAGGTCTGAAGAGACTGAAATCATACAGAAGAGAAGTCAGTCAGTTGAGTTTGTGGCAAAACCTTTTACAGTACTTGAGTATTGTTGTCTTTTACTGCATATGATAATTCATACTAAGAAAGTAGAACTGAAATGACATTCATTACGAGATGATTAGTTAAAACATTTCAAATACACCTGCAGAATATTTTTTCTAGTCATGTATTTCGCCATTGAGGATTTCTTAAAAATAGTGTGTAAAAATCTTGTCTCGTCTCGTCTCGTGAGATACCCGTCTCGTCACACCCCTATTGCGTAGCATAGGTTGTTAGTTGTTAAAGTGATGGATTGATCATGAATGATTAGTTTATTTTGAACAGATCTTTAATATGTCTTTGGAACAATGAGTCATCTCAGTTTCGGAATGTTTCGGAATTTTACTGCAACAACTAACAGTTGCTCTAGGCAACACAACCACAGGTATGACGGCACTTCAGCAGTCTTGAATTACTTGTGCATTTCCTCTTCAAAAACCTGATAAGAAAAATTCATGTTCATATCCTTATATTTTATGTCATACAAACACCCATCAAGGCAACAAAATAAGATCATTTTATGTTTGGAGTTGAAATAATAGTGAGTCTGCTAATTATAATGTACTATAAGTTAAACTAGTAACCACTGATTATATCAAATCAAAAGTACTAGATTTAATTTCTGTCCTGTTGGAAAAATAATACTGAAAATAGTATCTCTTCTGGAGACACCTGACTTTATATAAAACTGATCATACAGAAAGGGTTTTTTTGTATATGAAAGACAACACAGGATAAAAGGGAAGTTCAAGTCTTTTAGTTGTGTGACATGACAAATGATATCAAACTTTACTTTACAGCCAGAATGACATACTCATTAACAATATTTTAATAGTATTCCAGAGTTTAAAACTGACGAACAAGCTCTTACATTTCCATCACTTACCTTTGAGTGAATATCAGATGTGATCACTAGCTTCTGTGTGTCTGAATAAAGTTTGAAGAAGTTTCCAGTTCATCTGTTTAATTTAGTTTCACCTTCACTGAATTCTTACTCTATATTATATGTCTATATCTGTGTGGTGGCGCAACAGGTAAGCCGAGTGCTCTTGTGCGACAGCGGCCCACGTGACCCGGGTTCGATTCCAGCCCATACTGGTTCCTGCAAACAATATATATATAAATCTGTTCCCATTGTCTCACTGATGTTCACTGGATAAGTAAGTTACTGGTATACTGAAGCTGTCTGTAAAAGGTATATTCTAAAGCTGTAACTTGATTTATAAAGATTACTTTATTTTAGCCTATTTGAAGCACACTATAATGATGCCATTAGCACACTACAGGTTCACTTGGAATGCCATTGCAATGTGTTTTAAAATCACTAAAAGTTTGTTATCAGTATAATATTAATGTATGTTCAACACTCTTATAATGTAATTGAATTGCAATTCTAATGTCACCAAAATACATTTGAAGTTAATGCTGAGTGAATTCTGCATTTCAAAACTTAAACACAAGAATATTTACAGTGTACTTAAGTATACTTGGAATAGTTCCACTTTAGCACAAACAAGTATATTTAATACAACTTTAGTTGTATTTAGTTGTTTAATACAACTTTAGAACTTCAGTACTGCTTTTGGACAACTAAAATGCATTTAGTACAAAATTAGTTGTTCCAATTTAGCAGACTTTAAGTATACCAATATATAGCGTGCCACAAATACATTTAGTTATACTAAAGTACATACACAAAAATTGTGCTTAAGTATACTAATTTTTCACTAGGGGAAACACTATAGACATTTAAACATATACTCCTGAGACCCAGGAAAAAAATTTTTTTTTGAATTTAGTATTTTTTCACGTCATTACATTGTTTAGAGCAACAAATGGGGGAAAAAAAGATTTTTGAAAAGTTATATTTTATTCATATGTTATGCTATGTCCTCTGTAGTGGACACCAGGACTAAGTTGTTTAAAAAATAAAATGGCATGAAATTACATGTATAGGCAAAAACAATGGGATTTTTTTAATCACCAATCAATTTTTAGGCTTCAGTATTTTTTTTAACCAAACTTTGTATAAAGATTAATCTCAACTATATTATTATTATTATCATGGATCATGTCAGTTATTATTGCTCCATCTGCCATTTTTCGCTATTGTTCTTGCTTGCTTACCTAGTGTGATGATTCACCTGTGCACATCCAGATGTTACTGGCTGCCCTTGTCTAATGCCTTTCATACTGTTGGGAACATGGGCTTGAATATTATAATGCAATATCAGAGGTGTAAAGTACTTGAGTAATTTTACTTGATTACTGTACTTAAGTATTATTTTTGGGGATTTTTACTTTACTTGAGTACATTTAAAAATCAATACTTTTACTTTTACTTGATTACATTTTTTGAGAAAAAAGAGTACTTTTTACTCCTTACAATTTTATTTACAGTCAAAAAGTACTTATTTTTTGGAGATCACTTCATTCTATTTTCTTTTGCTATTACCAAACCAATTAAATTGCGCTGATGACCAGTTTAATTTAATGGTTATTTATTCAATGAGATTCATTTTCACATTCCATGAAATTGGTCAGACATGTTCATTGGTCCTTTGGAAATGACGTCATGTTGCATCAATTACCACAATGCACAGCACCTTGACCTCAAAGAATATACACTAACAAGAAGCGACACTCAACAGAATGTTCCATTGCAACACCTGCGCCAGCAGAGGCCTTGTATTTCCGCCATTTTGGGGTGAAGGCGACTTGGCAGTCCATTAGTTTCTATGGCAATATCAGCTGCTTTGTTAAAAAAAAAAAAAACTTTTGCTCTCAGTCAGAGTGTGTCTTCAGTCAAGCAGTCCTCTGTGTTTACTTTACTGAAAACACTCAGAGCTATTAAACTTAAAGTTCACTGTATTTTAAACCAGGAATATATAGACACCAATATAAACACTCATTAACAACAAATAAATCTTAACATGTAGTCAGTCTAGACTCTTTCACACAACTCTTTCATATAGTAAATCGGGTAGTAAATAAGTGTTACAAATGTTTTTTTTTTCTTTCATAAAATTACTTCAAATTTAGTGTAAATCCTAAAACACTAGTGAACTTCTGCATGATTTACTCTACAGTTACTAATGTTATAGATATCTAATTGAACAACATTAATTGGACAGTAAACATTTGATGATTTTACTAACCTTTTCAGTAAATAAAGGAGAGTCTTCAGTCGAACAGTGTTTACTGGAGATGTGCTGCAGTCGTCATGGCAACTCTGTCCTCATCTGTCACTCAGTGTTTTAGGAAATGCAGCTCCATTCACTTTTATTAATATTCACTCATTATAATATATTAGAGTAATTAAAAAAACTATAAATACATAAAATATATGCAATTAATTTAATTTAACCTTAGCTCCATGTAGGAGGGTCACACTCTCCCAGACAAATCTCCCAATTTTCTTAAAACACATTTACTCTTTGATTACTCTTTTCTCAGTATTCACACACAGGGTAAGGTCTGGTATGGCATTAAAGATTCAGATGGAGATGTGTATTAAGGAGGTGAGTATGTTGAGAGCAGCTGGTGATCCTGATTTAAACTGGATTATTCAGATCTGATCTTTCAACAGCTCGGTTTGTCATCTCTTCAGGTTCAACACATTCACTATCTGCACCATCATCATTATCCATGGCAAGATCTGATCCAGTGTTGGTTCTGTTCTCTGAACTCCTGGTTCCTCTCTGACTGGTGCTGATGAAGTTTGTTCCCACCGTCTCCGGCTCTCAGAAGCTCCTGGCATCGATGGACTGCCGTCAGCTCACTCAGGTTCACGGATTCACCGATATTGTGCTCAAACCAAAGTGAAAAACTCTTTCATTGTGAAGCTTTCTAATGCTCTCACTTCTCTTGAAGAATATTTACTAGATTTAATGATCATCTGCACTAAATAATAATTCAGTATTTTCATTCACAACTGATGAAAGTCAACAATAAAGATCCTGTTTTATTCATATTCTGTCTGTTGTTTCTGTGAGCAGATGTTCATGAACTCAAATCATTCTCAAATGTGTATTTACATATTTATTAGCAAACAATTTAGTTTACAAGCAATATCAGTTATAGAATTGAACTCTTGACTTTATTCAGATATTACAATATAAACCAAAAATCACAATATTTCACAAGTAATTTAGTGTTAACAGCTGGAGAGGAGAGAGAAAATGGCTTCAGAGATTTCTTTACAAAATAACATGTAGAAACAATTTCATATTCAATTTGAAAAGCAAAGTATTAATGAAAGACAAAAGAAATATATAGATGTGTAACAAATTTTCCATTTACATGTACATATAACTCACAAATATTTCATTATAGTTCATGTTTTGTCACTGACTATTTTTTTCTAAAGGCCTGAATATATATTTCTTTTTGCACTAAAATTTGCATTTAAATTTTCTTTATAATTGTAAGTAAAATCTACTTGATTGTGTAAATTCTTCTTTGGTTTTTATTTACATATTCTAAGAACATCACATCCATATTTAATCTGTTCAGATTTGATGTTTTTTGTTTGTTTCAGTTGACAGGTGTGATGATCAGTGGCTTTGAGTTTTTATCTTTATCATTAAAGCCTGGGCTAAAATATGGATAGAGATTCTCAGTGAAAGTCTGACCAGTGAAAGAGTAGATATGAGATCTGGAGCCCACGTCATAAAAAGAGACCAGACCCTCCTCATAATCCACAAACACTCCCACCTTCTCAGGTTTCACTCTCAGAGATAAAGAGACAGGTGGATCATCAGCAGCTTTATATTGATTCTCATTCCTCAGAATCACAGTCCAGTATCCATTCTCAGGAGTCATTATGATCTCCCCCTTCCTGTTAATGGATTCTTTAATCACTCCTAAACCCCACCAGTCTTTCCCTTCACCTGCACCTCATAGTAAAATCTCCCTGAACTGAATCCCTGCTTTGCCAGAACACAAGGACCCATATCAAATCTCTTTGGTGTTTTTGGGACGTTCTGCTTAATGTCTCCATCACTGACTTGTTTTCCATCATCAGACAGGATGAGATATGGATAAGCTGTATCAGGATCCAGAGTCACATCCACTGAGAGAGATCAGACATTATCAATCAACTTCATTTTCAGACGTACAGTACATAATAGATTATAAACAAAGTATTGTCAGTGTATTGAAGAAAATGGTGTCAGTCACTGTACCTGCAAACTTCTGCGCAGACTTCAACTCTGTAGACACTGATGATAATATAATGATGAATTATTATAGGAATAATTTCAGGTTTACAGTGAGTTTATCTCTATTAACAGCATCATAATAATGTAGTGATTTCTGGTTATGTATTATTGTTTGTACATGGATAGTTATGTCATGTTGCTTATATGTCTCTAAAGTAAGTTAAAGTAATACTGCAGTAACTGGTTATGGCATAAGTTAAAGTTTGGATTTAACTTCACATAGACTAGGTTTATTAAGTGATTTTATCATACCAGTTTAATGCTAACATTGCAAGTTTAAGTTATATTGTGGTTATGTTTTTGAAACATTGTGAATGTTTGCAGACAGATTAAATAATTGTGATGACCAGCAGCAGGTCACCAATGTTTCTATTGGTTACACTTTATTTTAAGGTGTCTTTGTTACACTGTCATTAAACATTTGTGCCGAGTAATATTAAGAAACTCCATGTTCTTACTGTAGGGTTAGGATTAGGGTTTGGTTTGGATTAGTTGCAGCATGTAATTATACATCATTTATAGTTATTACCATACTAACTACATGTAACAGTGACACTATAAAATAAAGTGTTACCCTTTTATTCCATAATAGTCCTTGAAAATGTATTTTCTTACATAGTTACTAACAAAAATATCTATTCACTGTATTTGATATTCACATACCAGTTTGACTGAGTTTTTCATTTAGTTTCCCATGTAGAGTTTTCTTCAGTTGAGTCAGAGCTCTTTTCAGAGAGTTCACATTCACATCAGAGTCAATCCGGATCTCAGTCCAGTTCTTGGTGTGTGGACGACTGGACAGGGATGAGCACATCTACAGCAGGAGAGAGAGATGTCACACTTATTATGTTATCTTGTCTTAGTTTCATTTTCATTAACTTTAATTTGCTCAGCATTGTTTCCTGTTTTCTTTTGTTTGTTACTATGGTTACTGATTAATTTGAAACATCTTGTATTCTGTTCATTATCTGTGTAGATGTCATGAATACGGCTCCCGCGGCTCTTCATCCCAGCCGCCGGAGGGAGCCGTCACCGGAATATTGACTTGCTCTCATCTGGACTACATTACCCATGGGCCCTCATTCCTGGGACTGATTGCGCACACACCTGCACCACATCACACTCACTCCATAAAACACTCACACACACATCCATGCACCGCGAAGTCTTGATTTGCCTTGGTGATCATTTCTAAGCGTTTTCTTGTGGACTGTTAACCTGTTAACCTGTTAACCTGTTAACGATTGGACTGCCTTACCTCTGTGAACCTTTGCTTGCCGACCCTGATCTCTGCCTGTTTCCTGGACTCTGTTTGCTTGCCGCCTGCCACGATCCCTGCCTGTTGTAAGACCTTGTTTCATTGCCGCCTGTCTCGACCCAAGCCTGTCCCTGATTACGTTACTGTCTTGTCCCTGTTTGCATTGTGCTATCTTGTCTTAATAAAGACGCTGCAAATGGATCCTCACGTTGTTGACCCATCATTACAGTAGATTTAAGTTCCTGTGAGTTTCGTCTCACTGTCTGTTATTGTTTGTGTAACGCTTGTGCTTAGACACACTGTCTCGTGGACTTGTTTTAGGAATCCCTTGACTCATCTTCATCTTTGGACTTTTAATAGCATGACAAGAGGACTGTTAAGTGTGTTATTTTTATATTTTTAAAGAAGTTAATTCAATATTTTTATGCAGGACCTTTCTAACACAATTGAGGCAAGACACTCCAGATTAATAGTGTAAAATATCCAAAGAAGTGAAGCCTTTCCAAAAAAAAAAAAGAAAAGTTTATCAAGTCAAGAGATTCCATCAAGAGATGCATGCTGCCGTGTTCATCACTGTGGATGACCCACATGAGTTCTGTACTGGATGTCTGAGGGAAGATCACTCTGTTCTTGCCCTCGAGGGCACAGAGTATGAGCACTGTGATTTATTTTCCATCAAGGTGTTCCCTGATCCTGATATTCCAACCTAAATCTGAGGTCATGATAAAATTGAGTCAGATAAAAGTTTAATTGAAATTAAATTACTTTGCACACCAAAAAGACAGAACATGCAGGAAACCTTCAGCCGCACCAGACACCATCGTTGGGCCAGTTGTGTGAATCTTACAGAACAGAGAGTTTGTACTGTAATATTGTACATGATGAGACAGATGTTCAGACCTGTATGAGGTGGAGATGATCATCAGAGTGTGAGATCTGCTCCAGCTCAGTGTTTCTCTTCTTCAGCTCAGTGAGTTCCTGCTGCAGCTCTTTAATGAGATCTTCAGCCTGTTTCTCTGCTTCTTTCTGCTGTTCCTCCATCATCTTCAGCTGCTCAGACTGACATCTCTCAATGGAGCGGATCAGATCAGTGAAGAGCTCAACACTGGAGGATTTCTCTTTCTCTGTGTTTCTCTGATGAATGAAAACAGTTAAAAGATGTTCTATTTGTTAATATATTACATATTACATGTTCAACCCAAAATGAAAATTCTCTCATCATAAATTAACCGCATGTCACTTAAAATGCATAATTTTCAGTGAAACACAAAATACACTCAAGTGCAATACACCAAGATTTGTGAACTATGGGAAAAATAATGTGATGATGGCAGAACTCTCAATTTAATTCAATGCCTTTATTAATTAGGTTGAAATATTATGATGCATAACATTTTTTGAGATAGATTTTTTGGTAGGATAGTTAAACAGAAAGTGAAATGGGATAGGGGGACTGAAAAGGACCATGAGTCAGGAAATGAACTCTGATTGATCGGAGCACAAACCTTTCTCAGCTCTACTGAGTGTTTGATCTCTTTAATCTTCCTCATTCTGTCCTGGATCATCTGATGAACGTCAGTCTGTCTCTGAACCAGCTGATTCTACATACAGAGAAAAACATTTATCATTGAATTTATGTTTCCATCCTCTGACAGTCTTATTTGAATTTTTCTTTTTAAACCATTTAAAGATCATACGAATTCAAAATTATAGTTTTGAATTTTTTAATCCTGACAGATTTGCGAGTAACAAAAAGCTTTTATCAGAAGAAATGAAAGACCATTGGATTTGGGTCAGGTTCTTCAACATGTCAAGACACAGGAAAGAAAACTGCATTTCACATTGAGTTTATAGTGTTTTGTCTGTAACTCTTTACCTTCTTCTCTCGACTCTCCTCCTCTATAGGAACAGTGTTGTGAGTCCTGTGTTCTCCTTCAGTGCAGAACAGACAAACACACACCTGATCATCTCTGCAGAACATCTCCAGAGGTCTCTCGTGTTTCTGGCATATATAATCCTCCAGATTTTCCACAGCGTTGATCAGTGTGTGTTTCTTCAGACGTGGGACTCTGAGATGAGGCTCCAGATGATCATCACAGTAAGAGCTTTGACACATCAGGCAGGACTTCACAGCTTTCTGCTTTCTTTTATTGCAGATGTCACAGAACACTTCAGATTCTCCTAGATTGAGCTTCTCCTTAAAGTGTTGTGCAACCTCTCTGAGTGTTGAATTAATCTTGACATCAGGTCTTCTGCTGAATCTTTCTTTACAGAACGGACAGAAGTAGGTCTGTGTGTTCGTGCTCAGGCAGGATCTGCAAAAGTTGTGTCCACATGAAGTGGTGACTGGATCAGTGAACACTTCCAGACAGATGGAGCACTGGAGCTCCTCATTTAGTGGACCACTGGAGGATGCCATGACTGAAAAAAAAATGATAATATATAGGGGTGTGACGAGATTTCTCGTCGAGGCGAAAAGTAGTCTTGTGATGTTGTTGCCATGACAGAGTGTTAGGATGATTAGGAAAGAATATGCCACCGCTACGTTTACATTACGCCTCCACTATCGTTTTGCTTTGTGTTTAAATAAAAAAACATTTAATTCAGTTGGATAACGGTTGCCGCCGCTCCATATTTACAGAGTTACGCGCGATCGCTTAAAGTGAAAGTAAACGCGCGCGCGCATTCAAACGCGATTTCAATACCCCGCATTTTGAAAGCGGCTCCTTGATGAATGCAAATATCTCTCAATATGAAAGCTATTTTAGGCTGGGCAGTGTAGTTGTAACCATCTCTTATCTCTGTATCAAAGAAAAATTTGGTCTTATTTGCACTTTGAATATTGAGAGAGAGCGATTATGGTTTCAACTTGTAAAGTGTTACCATAAAAATGAATAACAGTTTTCTCTTAATCTTATTAAGCACAAACAATAAGGTTTCATTTGTTAACATTAGTTAATGCACTGTGAACTATCATGAACTAACAATGAATGACTATTTTTATTAACTAACATAAACAAAGATTAATAAATACTGTAGCAAATATATTGCTCATTATTAGTTGATGTTGGTTAATACATTAATGTTAATAAATGAGACCTTATTGTAAAGTGTTACCATTTTTATTTATACTGTTTTTATTTCTATGATCAGTTTGTGGAAAGGAGTTCAGTTAGGAGGTCAAAAGTTGTAGAAGCTCATAAATCATGTACAGTAAGATCTGAAGAGACTGAAATCATACAGAAGAGAAGTCAGTCAGTTGAGTTTGTGGCAAATCTTTCTACAGTGTTTGAGTATTGTTGTCTTTTACTGCATATGATAATTCATACTCAGAAAGTAGAACTGAATGACATTCATTATAAGATGATTAGTTAAAACATTTCAAATACACCTGCAGAATATTTTTTCTAGTCATGTATTTCGCCATTGAGGATTTCTTAAAAATAGTTTGTAAAAATCTTGTCTCGTCTCGTCTCGTGAACTCAATCTCGAGTCTCGTCTCGTCTCGTGAGATACCCGTCTCGTCACACCCCTAATAATATATCATCTACATTGCTGAAGAGAGCAACTTTCATAATTAAATGCACTGAATAAATTAGGCTATGGATGTTGCTTGTTAAATACTATTATATTTAACAATGATTATTCATGTACCACTGTTTATATCAAAGTCAAAGAATGTCAGACCCGCCTCCAACACTAACCCTAACCACACCGAGCCTATAAGCTCCACCACTAACTTCTGGTCTGATTGCTGGTCTGTACTTTCAGCTCTGTGGCACTGCAGTAGGGTACTATTGAGTGGTAGAAAAACAACTGAAGGTACTAAATACAGAAACTAAATATTTAGAGTTTGGTTCCAAAACGCAATAACTCCATTTTGATTAATTTGATTAAAAAGTTGTTTTCTTTACCAAGAAAGTGGCAAGATGAAAACCACTATTTTCTGTTTCAAACTTTCACATAGCATCTTTTGGTTATAAAAACATTAAAAATACGTTTAAAATACGTTAAAAAATCTACATTTTGATTTTAAAAAAGTTTATTATAAAAACGTATTTTTTTTTTTTTCCCAAAATGCAATAAATCCATGACACTTTTTTTTTCAAAATGCAATTAATCAATCAATATAAAAGTTATTTTCAAATTGAAAATACACAACAAAGTTGATTCACATATATGACAGCGTCTGAACTTTGCCAATATTTATCTTATATACAGACATTTTACTAAAAACATTCAGCCGTTGCTCCCAAAATGAATTCAACGGGTCATCTTGGTAATGTTATAAATTATTTGTCATTGCCGATTAAAGAGCATCTGGCGCCACCGCACGGTTAAATAAACAGATTTGCCGAGTACATTGGTATTAAAAATGGCTTTTTAAAAAAGCCTTCAATGTTTAAAGTGGGTGGAATGGAGCGCTGTGATTGGTTTAGCAGATATATCGCGTTCTGCAGAAAAAGGAGACGTTTTGGAAAGAAAGGGAGAAAACATGACAGAATAACACGATGGATTTCGCATTTTGCGCAAAATTAATCAAGTACTTTTCAATACCGACCAGATCCAATACTGATTTTGGCAGAAACGTTTTTTTTTTTCTTTTTTTCTTTTTTTTTTTTTGAAAATGGAGTTTATCGTGTTTTGGAACCAAACTCTTCATATGTCTCTGGGAGCCACAGTACAGCAAATTTAAGAGGTTTTTACAACATTTTAATACCATCATGAAAATATATTTTATAAAAGACAACAAATAAAATGAGTGGAAGTGTAATTTTTCAAACAAATAACCCACTTAATAAATATCTGTAAACACAAGATGGCAGTTCTGTTTAATGGACTTTTCACTGAACTTTGTTTATTCTGTCTGCAGTTCAAGTAGCTACTTCTGTTTCTGATATGTGACATGAACACAAACTATAATTTTACCAACATAGGCCTACTTCTTCATGCTATTAAACTAGTGAACTTATAATTCCATCACTTACCTTTGAGTGAATATCAGATTTGATCGTTAATTTCAGAGTTTCTGAAGAGAAATGTTGTTTTTAAGAAGCTTCCAGTTCACCTGTTAAGTTTCACTTTCTCTGAAGTCTTTACACACGTGCAGCGATGTCATATAGCTCCGCCCATAATCAAAAATATGAATCAGTTCCTAATTCATCTCTGCTGAGTGCGTAACAGCGTAATAAATATATAGACAGACTATATGTGTAGTTTTGTTTAGTTCCTTAATGCCCACTGTACGACGAGCGCACACGTCACGATCCTGAAGCGCGAATCTCAGACATTTAAATTTCAACGGTTATTTTGGCGGTCCGTCTGAGGAGATTCTGCCGATTTATCAAACTAAAATATGTGAGTATTGCTTTATTGCATTTTTTTGTCAGAACAATGTAAATACATTTATGAAATTCTCGTCAACAATGTTTATTCTCAGTGCAGCACAGAAGAAGTCCATTTTTCAAATATGCTTACGATATAGTGTGGAGTACTATTTGTTTGCTCTGAGTCTGGACGCTGTGTGAGGTTCAGAGAGGGCTGCATTGGGTTTGGGCTCCCGCGGGACCCAACGCAAATCTCGCGGGAGCGGGCGGTTTTACCTTTGCTGCGGGTGGGAGTGGGCGGTCAGAAAACTTTGCGGGAGACCCGCGGGGAATGGTGGAATTTGGCGAGTAATAGAAACGGTCAACAAATGAAGTTGAGAGGAAAATTAAAGCGGCTCTTTAATGACAAAAGCAAAGCAAGACAAGTCAGACACTTGGAAACAATTCTTAAAATTCGCGCGTTTTATTTTGAGCATTCTCGCATGATCTAGTGCACCGTCAGAGAGGGCATTCAGTGTGTGTGGACGGATCATGGAAGAAAGACGCACAAGTCTGCGACCGCAGTCAGTCAGCAATATACTTTTCCTGGAGTAAGTAGCCTAATGCAAGGCCCAGTGATCATTAGTTTAAGTAGGCTACGTTATTTTTATTTATTTATTAGTATTATTTATTTTCTTTTTTGCAATAGCCTGTTAAGGCATTCTATTTATTTTATTTATTTCGTTTTATATTTAATTTGTTTAAAGTAGGCTACATCTAGTCTGCTTTGTAAGTTCTATGTACAGGTGTATATTTAATAAGTTAAAGTTATTTCGTTTTGTGCTTTGGCTTATTTACTTAAACTGTTATTTAAACTGCTTGTTTAGTTAATCGTTAGGTGAGTGTGTATGCAGTAGTCTGCGTTCAAAAACTGAGGTGCCGCTAGTTGTGGTTTTGTTTTAACGGTTAATGTTTTATAATGCTAATAAAGAAAAATACCCAATGTTTTTATCACATGTGGTGCTTTGTTTTTGCGGCTACTTTCTTATAAACGCAATCATGTTTAAAGTCTGTTATTCTGGATGTTAACTTGAACGAATTTGGTCTGAGAGTATTTGTTTATGCCTATTTTCACAAGCTCTGAGAGAAAGTCCGCGGGAGCGGGCGGGTTTGGACACAAACATTGCGGGCGCGGGCGGGAGTGGAACACGCGGGTTGCGGGAGCGGGCGGTCCTGGTCAGACATTCAGCGGGAGCGGGCGGGTGCGGGTTAAGGAAATCAGTCCCGCGCAGGGCTCTAGTTCAGATCCTATGGTTCAGATAAGGAGCAGAAAACGATATGAAGGGTGTTGTGTTTTCTGGTCCATACTCCCAGCAGGAGGCGCTAATGCACTATTTTGTAGTCTAAGTTCTGTTAACGAAACGAAGCAGCAGCAGCCCACTTGTTGAAAGTTCACATTTGCTCACAGATTCAGAAGAAATTTCATAGTAGGCTATGAATATCATGTCTAAAAATTAAACGTTTTAAATGAAGGAGACAATATGTCAGTCCATGCTGGATATTAATGGTTTAATCACAGATATGAAGAGAGAGAGAAGGCGTCACTGGAGGTAAAGTTGATGGAGAGAAACCACAAGCTGAACGGAGAGGTTAGTACAGGATAATGATTTATTTCATTCTATACCTTAATTACTGTTTGTGTTTATCTTTACAGTATTTTATTTCGTTCTGCTTTCATAATTTGACTAGTTGATTCGATTCTCACAATTCAAACTTCTAACTCAGTTGGAGGTAAAGTTGATGGAGAAAAACCACGTTCCAGAACCCGCTGTCACAAGTGTTGAGGAACGTTTTGTTCCGGATAGAGGGATTGGGAATGCAGAGCGTCAGAAAAATCACATATGGGTAAGACTTTCAGTGTTTAACAGCCGTTTATTTCAGCTGTGACGTGTTCATGCACTTTAGATTTGTTTAAAAACATAAATTGTACTACATTAAATATGATATTTAAAGAGTGAAAATCTTCCAGAGAGTTGATATTGTGTTTCTGTCTGTCAGTGATGTGGAGAAGCTTGCGACGGTTACACTGATGGAGAAGTTTGTTCCCACCGTCTCCGGCTCTCAGAAGCTCCTGGCATCGATGGACTGCCTTCAGCTCACTCAGGTTCATGGATTCACCGATATTGTGCTCAAACCAAAGTGAAAAACTCTTTCAATGTGAAGCTTTCTAATGCTCTCACTTCTCTTGAAGAATATTTACTAGATTTAATGATCATCTACACTAAATAATAATTCAGTATTTTTATTCACAACTGATGTAAGTCAACAATAAAGATCCTTCATGTTTTTTTTCATATCTGTCTGTCTGTTGTAATATTTATGTGTGTAGATGTACATGAACTTAAATCATTCTCCATTTACATATTTATTTACAAGAAATTTAGTGTACAAGTAATGTCAGTTACAGAACTGAACACTTGTCTTTATTCAGATGCTGCAGTTATTCCAATATGAACCAAGAATTGCAGCATTTGCAGTAATTTCAAGTTAACAGCTGGAGAGGAGAGAGAGAGAGAGAGAGACATAATGGACAAATGACCTACTGCTTCCGCCCGAATTCTGTAGTAGGCATATGATGGATGCTGCGCTATCCCGTGATGCCATAGGAGAGGATCCTTCATATTCGAAAATGTCTGAAAGCGGCGATATGCAGCTGTTTTCAAGTCCTTCAGTACCTCAGGGAAAAACTGTGTTTTTGTGGTTAAATTGCACTTGTTTAACATAATGTAAGTAAACGGCTGACTTATTTAAAGTTTAAACAATGTAAATCCATGAGAAGATTTTGAGAGTCCGCTGTAAAAATGTTTAATGTTTAATCATTATTATTGACAGCACATCAAGCTAACGAACAGGTCGAGATAACGTTACATCAGCTTGTTAACACTGTTTTATTTAACTAAGACGTTCGTTGTTAAGCAGTTTAATGAGACTAAAAAACTTAATGGAAAGCAACATTCAGGAGGCAGTAGTTATAGGACTCAGTTTGTAAAAAGTTGTTTTAAGAATATGTATATAGTATTATCATTGTATTTATGTATATATTGTATATAATATTCAGGCTATGTTGTGTATTTTTCTCTCCCTCTCTCTATCTACACATTATTTAAATATATGTATTCAAGTTTGTTTGATTCATGTCTTTTGTTTCTCGTGTATTTTTATTATGAATGAATGCATATAAATTACTTAATTTCGTTGCTCCAAATCAGCCTCTGTAGTCATGGGCGCCGTATAGACCTTATGTAGCCCCGCCCCTTTTCAGCGTTGCGCTCGTTGTCTTTTGACTTCCGGTTTGTATTTCCACAGCGATATTACATTTATGAATGAACTGCTCGTTTTAAAATCTTCCCGATCTACTGACATTTGTTAAGACATCTGCTTTAAACATAACAATGCTCATGATAACTTTCATTAACTCTACAACAAGTAAATCCACTTAACCAACTAATTATTCTTTGACAGCGATGCCATAGAAATGTACAGCGCTACCGCAAAACGGAAGTTCAAAGACAATTTTATAAAGATGGCGGCGCGCTTGTTTCTCTGGTAAATAAGGTCTATAGGGGGGAAAAGTTAGGACAATTCCAAGGGCCCCTGACTGACAGGGGCCCCAACAAATAGGTAAAAACTAATTTAAATTTTTTATTATATTATACACTATATAAACCATCATCATTTGAGTATATTTCAAATAATAATAAAATTAATGATGTCTTTGATTTTACTTATTTTGGCAATAAAAGTTAAATATCACCATTGACCAAAAAATAAAACATCCATATTGACCGACCACCCCCCTGTATCAGCATGAAATGGTTTGGTCCTGCCTTAGCGCACACATCAGTGACGGTGTTTAGCAGTGTTGCCAACTTAGCGACTTTGTCGCTAGATTTAGCGACTTTTCAGACCCCTTTAGCGACAATTTTTCAAAAAAGCGCCTAGCGAAAATCTAGCGACTTTTTGGACAAACCTCAGTAACTTTTCAAATGTCACCAGCACTGTCCTGTGAGCGCGAGGTCTTGCTTTCCCGCTGCCGTCATTGAGTGGCTGAGAGGAGCAGCAGCACCGTTGAGTGCACGGCATCTGACAGACGTGAATGAGCGAGTACATACGAGCATACAGTGTTGCCACGGACCAAACACTATTTCTGATTCTCCTTTGTTTTATATTTAAAGAATTTAGTTTGATGGTTTTAATTTCCATTTTTCTCGTGTGCTTATTATCACTTTATTTTACTCACTATCACAGAGCTTTAGTTCATCCAGTTTCCGAACTCTCTGAATTCATGTAATTTACAAATGTATAAAAATGTCATTCATTATATCATACGCGTTTTGTTGCCGGTCAAAAAAATAAAAAATTATATAGGCATATATATATTTATATATATATATATATATATATATATATATATATATGAGAACAGCTTTATTTGACATTCGGCTATATTATATTATATTGTTTTAAAATACAGTAGGCTATGTGAGCACGGATTAGGAGAGAAAACACATTAGGCAGGCAGAATGCAACCGGCGTGATGACGTCACGAATATGCTAATTTACCCATGACGTCATCTAGCGACATTTAGCGACTTTTTGGGCAGGCTTTAGCTACTTTCCTTTGAAAATAGTTGGCAACAGTGGTGTTTAGTTAGTCGCAGACAGTCAATCAATGCACGGCGCGCAAGAAATACAGAGACCAGGGCTGGACTGGTAATCTGGCATACCGGGCATTTTCCCGGTGGGCCGACGCACTTTGGGGCCGATAAAAGGTTATTTATTTTATTTTATTTTATTATTTTTATTTATTTTTTTTTGCGAAGGACTGGCCCATTGGTTTGTCTTCTGAACTGACAGGCCAAAGTGAGAGAGACCTCCCCCTCCCGCGCTGTTTTTTGTTTTTAATTGGAGCGCATGACAAACTGCAAAAGGCAAATATACCCGCTCACCACTGCCGCCCTATGAAGTAATAAACAGCGCAAGTCGCTTGATGCCTTGATCCTTTCAGATTTGTCTCAGAATTGTGTTTAAAACAGTCGTGTGATATGGGAACATTACAGGTTCGGTGGTGAATCTGGCTGAAAACAGCCGCGACCATGTAAAGACATGACGAGGTAAATTGGAAAACGCCAATACACACAACTACAAGCTTGTCAATCCAAAACCACCACCTTTATAGTAATTTACCTTGCAGCTACAACAGTGAATAATGGTGTTTTGGCAGAAATGCATTTATTAAAAATGCTGCTATTATTAGACCTACTTATGTTTAATATTGAGGAATATAAATCACTTTCTTTCATAAAGACTGTTTTCGTATTTTCTATGCTTACAATATTTTATTACACAATCTATAGTTTATTTATTTTAGAAACCATATACAGTAATAAGAAGCTGGTTTTACCTGTGCTCTGTCTACCATGATCTTACAGAACCATAGTAAATTTCATCAGGGCAATTAAAGTAATAACAGTTCTAAAGCCTGTATCCCATGGGATAAGGACAAAGCTTTATATTTTATTTCTTTAAATATGTTTTATGACATTTTTAATAGTTCTTATGAATTTTAATTGAAGTAAAATGTTATTTCAATGAGAGCATCATGAAAGATAGATATCAGTGTCTTACATAAATTAGTTAACTCTTTAAAAATGTATTGTTTTAAGGAGTAGTTCAACCCAAAATTTTAATTTACTCACCCTAATGTCATTACAAACATGAATTACTTTCTTTCTGTATAACAAAAAATAAAATAATTGAGTCAGGGTAGCTAACCAAAATGGTTTGGTTGACAACTTCTTCAGAATATCTTCTTTTGTGTTTTACAGAAGAGAGAAAGTCATACAGTTTGGAACAACATGAGAGCAGTAAATGATGACAGGATTTAATAGCTTATATTTACTTAACGCATGAAAATCAGCCTCAGTCCAGCCCTGGTACTAGTATTGAACTACAAGAAGTAAGACAGTTGCAAGCCTTTGATTAGATTATGTAAAGCTTTTGATGGGACAGTTAGTCCTAGAGATGGGGCAACAGCTGCGCAAGGGGGCCCAATTAGATTTTTCTGTCATGGGGCCCAAAATTCCTGGCGGCACCCCTGTCTGTAGTGATGTTCACAGACATGTCTTTTTATTCTGAGGTAAAATTTGCTAGCTAAATAGGCGATTATACTTTGACATATTTAACAAGCTGTTGAAGAAAGCGTGATCTGAGAGCAGCTGACCGACGCCTCCTTTGAGCTGTTTATTGAATCGACGTTAAAACACTGATAAAAGCGGTAAGCATTAATAAAAACATTGCTGATGAAAGCGGAGTAATAGCGGGCCCTTTAAATTTTCGCGCGGTTGTGACGAGGCATGACACGTAACAACATTAACATGGCGGATGTAGTACGTCCGAATTCCATTCATACATACTACCCATATTCATACTATATAGAACGCAGCCACAGTGTTCACACCGCCCGCGGCGAGAGCGTCAAAGTGACAGGAAGTCATTCATTTTCAATGAGAGCCGGCGGCGAGCTCCGGGCCTCCGGCGGGCGCGGCGCGTCTAGGACGGTGAGAGCGTCGAGGAGAGTTGAAATCAAGTCAACTTTATGGTAATGAGCTATGACGCAGTTCGGCGGCAACCAATCGGAATGTAGAGGTCCTCGCTTGAGAGGATTCCGATTGGTTGCCACAACTAGTCATTTACTTTGACCCTCCCGCCGGCGGCGGTTTGAACGAACAGTACAGCGTTGTTGAAATAACGCTTTATTTTGGCTCAGTAGCTTCTGCAGCATGAACACAAGCATGTAGAGTCTGCTATTGCTGTTGTTGGTGCTGTTTTGTGGTGTTAGCGCGTCTGACTAGGGTCGACACGTGGGGTGATGACATCATCGTTTCAGAAAATATACGGAATGCCCCGTCCACACGATAACGCAAAGACGGCGTTTTCAAATGTATCCACTCTGGGACCCGGGCTGCGTTCCACTCCAGTTTTAGACACGCACTCGCGAACTTCCCTACACACTTCCACTCGGGGGAATCGCTGCCGCCATTTTGAAGTGCGTTCCACTTCGTGAAGTGGATGAGGGAAGTTTACATGGACAGACCCTCGCTCCCTCGATTTTAACCGAGCGAGTCTACTTCACATGTACACTTCAGGCAGCTCCATAACCCACAATGCAATACGATTATGACGTCACCGCATATCGCGTTTAATTTACCCTACCACAAACAATTCTATGATATATTAATTTTTTTTTTAAACATTTAAAACACACATATATACATATAGAATGCTGTATTAAACAAATTTGTAAGGGGAAAAAATGAATAATAAATTGCGGATTCCAAGTGATCAAGGGCTCAGGACGTTCCAGTTCAGCCCATTGCAAAGGTTCCGCCAGAAGTGGGCCCTCGTGCAACGTAAGCAATGACGTACATCCGAGTCAACGAGACCGAGGGAAGTTAGCGAGGGCGAGTTAGTGAACTGGAACGCAGCTCTGGTTTCAAAAAATAGCGGTTTCACCGTTCTAAAACGCCAGTTCTAAAACGCCTATCCGATAAAAAATTTGTGCGGTTTCACAGAAACGCGTCTCCGTGTGGACGGGGCCTAAAAATTTGAAAAAATGACGCTAGATTAGTTCACTTATGTTCACGAGAAGGGTCAAATTAGAAAAATTTGAAAACAAATTATCTGAAGGTACACATAGGTCAAATAGCATCTCTATTGTTGGTCATTTAAATGTATCTGTGACAAATATGTAATAGCCTATATATATATATATATATATATATATATATATATGTAATTGGGTTTTGGAGGATCCTTAAAGTTTGTCTCGTATTTGTCCTGTCTTTGACGTAAAAGCAGCTTGAGGCTGTGTGTGTTCTTGTGGTTTAATCAGACAGAGTTGGTGTGACACCATTGAGATGAATGATAATGGTAATATGGTCTTCTTTTTGTGTAATTTGTTCACATTTTATCTAATGTATGTCTTTTTCAATATAATGTACTTACACATGAACTAGACTCAAAGCTTCATTCTACTTTGAATTATCCATGAAATCCATGTAGGCTAATTATTGTGCAGTTACTTTTTGTTTTGCAAATTCTAATCCTCTAAAACAACTCATGCATAGATAATCTTTGCAGATTTCATGTTTTATATTTTGGAGGAACACTGACAGGTGTGATGATCAGTGGCTTTGAGTTTTTACCTTCATCATTAAGGTATGGATCTAACCCTGGATAGAGTTTCTCAGTGAACGTCTGACCAGTGAAAGAGTAGATATGAGATCTGGAGTCCACGTCATAAAAAGAGACCAGACCCTCCTCATAATTCACAAACACTCCCACCTTCTCAGGTTTCACTCTCAGAGATAAAGAGACAGGTGGATCATCATAAGCTATATATTCATTCTCATTCTCCAGCATCAGAACCCAGACTCCATTCTCAGGACTCGCTGCAATCTCCCCCTTCCTGTTAATGGATTCTCTGACCACTCCTATACCCCAATCAGTCTTTCCCTTCACCTGCACCTCATAGTAAAATCTCCCTGAACTGAATCCCTGCTTTGCCAGAACAGATCTGTCCTCTAATCTCTTTGGGTTTTTTGGGACATCCTGCTTAATGTCTCCATGACGGACTTGTTTTCCATCATCAGACAGGATGAGATATGGATTCGCTGTATCAGGATCCAGAGTCACATCCACTGAGAGAGATCAGACATTATCAGTCAACTTCAGATTAAACACTTTTATATGTACAGTATATAATACAGATTAACAAAGTATTGTCAGTGTATTGAAGAAAATGGTGTCAGTCACACTGTACCTGCAAACTTCTGCACAAACTTCAACCCTGTGAACACAGATGACAATATAATGATGAATTTTTCGTGGGAATGATTTCAGATTATCATTGAGGTTATCTTCATTGGCAGCATTAGTGGCATGTTGTCAGCAGACGAGGAACACACGTGGTGATTGATGAAGGTGGTGACTGAGTTGACTCCCTGACACATGCAAAACAAACAATGTGTTTACAGGAAATATGCAATAGAAGTCAATGGGACAAACATGTTGGGGGGGGGGGGGGGGTGATTTAGTAAGTAATTTTATTATAACAGTCTAATGCTAACATGGCAAGTTTAAGTTATAGTCATTTTTTAAACAGTATGATCCTTTGCATTTTAAGATAAAATAATTACCTGCAGTGATCACCAGCAGATCACCGATGCTTAAATTTAATTTAACCCAGAATATTGTTTGAAAAAATTATTTTCTTTGATAGTAACTGACAATCAAATCCATACACTGTATTTTAAACTTACATACCAGTTTGACTGAGTTTTTTATTTAGAGTCCCATCTAGTGCTGGACCACTGGAGGACGCCATGACTGACAAAACAATGAAGAGAAGCAAGAGACAAAATTGATAATACTAATACTCAAAGATTTTAAATATTTCTCCACTGATGGCCCATCAAAAGTAGCGGTATATTCTGACAAAATATTTATTTTCCAAGTGACATTTAAATCACACATATTTCACTGTATTGCTGTTTTTGACATCCATCAGCTCATGCAGCAATAGTTCAGAAAAGTGTTTGGGACTGTGTGACTCTTTCCAGTTCAGTTCCAGTTATGTTGTTTTACTTTGACTCCAAACATAAAATAATCTTATTTTGTTGGCTTTGTGGGTGTTTGTATGACAGAAAACATGAGCATGGATATGAACATGAATTTCCTTGAATTTCAGATTTTTGAAGAGGAAATGCACACAGGGGCCAGTTGCTCAAACTTAGTCACTATATTAAGACTGTGTCTTAAGAACTAGTTTGACCAACTTGCAGTTAACCAATGTTATTTTTCCAATTCAAATTACTCCAATCTACCTTTTTCTGTAAAAGACTTAAAAAAATTAGGACCACTCTTCAAGAAAAACATTAGTGTCTTAACATTTAAGACTAGTCTTTAGATTAGATTAGATTAACTTTATTAATCCCCGAAGGGAAATTCACATACCACAGCACATAAAGTACACATTCCACATCAATACACAATCAGATTTCTAACAATTATCTTGTATAGCACTGGTTGTAAAATCTAATGGCTGTTGGTAAAAAGGACCTTCTGTAACGTTCCTTATAACACCTAGGTTGAATTAATCTTGAACTAAAAGAACTCTCGCCAGCATGAACTAAATCATAAAGAGGATGGCATTCATGATTCATCATGTTAATCAGTTTGTCAGTCATTCTAACCTGAGCTATGCCATCTATAGTGGGAAACACACACCCCACAACCGAACCTGCTTTCTTAATTAGCTTATGCTTAGCTTTGTGGTTTATGCAACCGGCCCCAGTTTACAAGATAGAATAAGAATTTAACTGCTGAAGTGCCGTCATAAATGTACTTGCGTAGCATAGGTTGTTAGTTGTTAAAGTGATGGATCGATCATGAATGATTAGTTTATTTTGAACAGATCTTTAATATGTCTCTGGAACAATGAGTCATCTTAGTTTCGGAATGTTTCGGAATTTTACTGCAACAACTAACAGTTGCTCTAGGCAACACAACCACAGGTATGACGGCACTTCAGCAGCTAAATTCTTATTCAGTCTTGAATTACTTGTGCATTTCCTCTTCAAAAACCTGACAAGAAAAATTCATGTTCATATCCTTATATTTTATGTCATACAAACACCCATCAAGACAACAAAATAAGATCATTTTATGTTTGGAGTTGAAATAATAGTGAGTCTGCTAATTATAATGTACTATAAGTTAAACTAGTAACCACTGATTATATCGAATCAAAAGTACTAGATTTGATTTCTGTCCTGTTGGAAAAATAATACTGAAAATAGTATCTCTTCTGGAGACACCTGACTTTATATAAAACTGATCATACAGCGAGGGTTTTTTTCTGTATATGAAAGACAACACAGGATAAAAGGCAGTTAAAGTACTTTCTGTTTCTGAAGTCTTTTAGTTGTGTGACATGACAAATGATATCAAACTTTACAGCCAGAATGACATACTCATTAACAATATTCTAGAGTTTAAAACTGCCGAACAAGCTCTTACATTTCCATCACTTACCTTTGAGTGAATATCAGCTGTGATCACTAGTTTCTGTGTGTCTGAATAAAGTTTAAAGAAGTTTCCAGTTCATCTGTTTTATTTAGTTTCACCTTCACTGAATTCTTACTCTCAGCTGCAGTGATGTCATAGCCCCGCCCACAGTCATGAATATGGAACAGTTTCTAATTCATCCCTGCTGAGTGTGCAAACACTTTAACATCATTAGTTGGGTAAACTTTTATAGCAGTGAATGAGAGACTTGATTAAATATATATGTGTTTCCATTTGTGCAAATAGCAAAAGAAAAACTCCATAATACTGTTTTCACAACTTTCAAAAAGAGGGAAAAAATATAGATAGCGATTGATAACGGCAGCCAGAAAAGAGAAAGATGTCATTTTTACCGTGTTGTTGTATTTGTTATCCCCCTCATCCTCCAATTAATCAAATACACGTCTCTACAATCCTTGACTGCATCAAAAGATTGAGAGCGTTGTCAAGGTGGAGTCCACACCAGCTCAGTCAGGATCTGATGCTCTTGAGGCTCGATGAAGTAAATAAATTACAGATATCGATAATAGTTCTATGTATAAGTAATTTCACTCTGAGACTTGTTTAGAGAGGTTTACGAATCACCAAATACAATGGCTTTGGTTTAATAACAAGATACAGAATAAAAATACAAAAGCATAAAAGCGAGCAAAGTCTTCACCCGAGGTATTGTACAACTTCCAATATATATAGTCTGCAAAGATCACATCCTTTTCCTGACATAAAACACCTCCTTGTTTGTCAAAGTCTAAGATACACAGGTCATCTACATCTACATTTTTGTCAGAACAATGTAAATAATTGCACATATGTAGGGACTTTTATAAGTAAAAATGAATAGTCTTCATCATCAAATTTATTAATTTCTCGTCAACGATCAAGTGTCGATTCTCAGTGCAGCACAGAAGGAAACCCGCCGGTAAAGCATGAAAGAAACAGCTCACAGTATATTTATAGTGTGTTAAATAACAGTTTTATAAAACCTTTTAAATATCTGATAATATTTCTGCTAACAACGAAACAGTTATAGTAAGTTTAACTAATGAAGAGTTGATCATGAGAGCACAGGTGGATGCGATGTGTTGTAAAACAGTAGGAACTGATCTGTCCATGCTGGATATTGATGTTTCATCACAGAAATCTGTCAGCTGAAAGCTATATCAGTTATAGAATTGAACACTTTAATTCAATGTTAACAGCTGGAGAGGAGAGAGAAAATGGCTAGATGTCCTTAAATAGCATGTAGACCCTAGTGAAAAATAAATATACTAAAATCTATTTGAAATGCAGTTATTTTATGCTAAGTGTACTACAATTGTATTTACTTTTGCTTGTACTTAATATAAATACCCTGCAATTGTAATTTTAGTATACTAAATTGCTATACTTAAAGTCTGCTAAACTGGAACAAGTATTTTTGTGTTGAGGTCCAACTAAAGATATATTAAGTATATTTGATTGTGCTAAAGTGGAACTATTGCAAGTATACTTTAATATAAGTATATACATCTTGCATTCAAATTATACAGTGATCATACAATCCTTACTAATAGTGATATTAAACACATTGTAAAATTTAGAAATATGCATTGTGCAATAAAGAAGAACTGCAAATAAAGTTTAATTGAAATATTTATGTCAGTGTGTCTGTAAATAGTCAACATTTGAAGCGGATCAAAACCCTTCATCAAAGTTATCCTAAAACCTTACTAACTTTTTTTGATCTACTTCACATGCTGACTACTATATATTGATGGGTTTTTATTTAGTGTGAAATGAATGTAGGCCTATTTTAAATGCATTTTGGTAGGGTTTTTTCACTAGGCAGACTCTGCATCCATTGCCTCTGACATGTTTTCTCACCGTCAAGTACTTAACTCAGAAACTCTTAAGGAAATCCAGAGTTACTTAAACTCATAATTATGAGTTGTGCTGATGTTCATGTGCATTTTAAATACATTCTTTCTGACATGACTTGAAAACACTGTAACTGCTGAAGCTAAACCTTGACCTCCATTGGCCTGCCCCAACATCCCACTATTGGTTGAACCACAATGATTGACATGTTTTGAACATGCCATAAAGCAAGATGTAACGAGTACATCTAGTGTTATAGGAAGTGTTCCCGGTTCCGCTGACCTAATTTATGCAGCCTAACAATCCTTTAACGGATTTGAAAGTATAAATTGATAATGTGTTATGTGTATGCCAGGTTTAAGAGATGAGCTTTTAGTCTAGATTTAAACTGACAGAGTGTGTCTGCTTCCCGAACAATGCTAGGAAGATTGTTCCAGAGTTTAGGTGCCAAATAGGAGAAGGATCTACCGCCTGCGGTTGATTTTGATATTCTAGGTATTATCAGCTGGCCTGAAATCTGAGATCGCAATAGACATGAAGGACTATAATGCTTTAAGAGCTCGCTCAGGTACTGGGGAGCTAAACCATTTAGTGCTTTGTAAGTAATTAGCAAGATTTTAAAATCTATACGATGTTTAACAGGAAGCCAATGCAGTGTTGACAGAACTGGGCTAATATGGTCATACTCTTTAGTTCTAGTAAGAACTCTAGCTGCTGCATTTTGTATGAGCTGTAGTTTATTTATCAGGCGAGCAGAACAACCACCCAGTAGAGTGTCACAATAATCTAGCCTTGAGGTCATAAACGCATTAACTAACTGTTCTGCATTTTTCATTGAGAGCATATGTCGTAGTTTAGATATATTTTTAAGATGAAAGAGTGCGGTTTTACAAATGCTAGAAACATGGCCTTCAAATGAAAAATTGGTATCAAAGAGCACACCCAGGTTCCTAACTGACGACGAAGACTTAACCAAGCAGCAATCAAGTGTTAGACAGTATTCTAGGTTATTACGTGAAGAAGTATTTGAATCTCTGTTTTTTCTGAATTTAGTAGTAGGAAATTACTGGTCATCCAATTTTCTATATCAGCTATGCATTCTGTTAATTTTGTGAATTGGTAAGTTTCGTCTGGGCGCAAAGAAATATAGAGCTAAGTATCATCAGCGTAACAATGAAAACTAACAGCATACTTCCTAATGATATCTCCCAAGGGTAGTGAAAAGCAACAGTCCTAGTACTCGGCCTTGTGGTAATCCATATTTAACTTGTGATCGATATGACATCTCTTCGTTTACTACTTCAAACTGATAACGGTCAGATAAGTAAGATTTGAACCATGACAATATGATTCCACTAATGCCAACATAATTTTCGAGTCTATTTAAAAGAATATTGTGATCGATAGTGTTAAATGCAGCACTAAGATCCAGTAACACTAATAGAGAGATACAACCACAATCTGATGATAAGAGCAAATCATTAGTAACTCTAATGAGAGCAGTCTTAGTACTATGGTACGGTCTAAATCCTTACTGGAAATCCTCACAGATACTATTTCTTTCTAAAAAGGAACATAGTTGTGATGATACTGCCTTTTCTAGTTTTTTTGACAGAAAAGTGAGATTTGAGATCGGCCTGTAATTGACTAATTCTCTAGGATCAAGTTGTGTTTTTTTAATAAGAGGTTTAACCTGTTAGCCAGCACCCCCGCTTTTGGAAAATCCCAAAAAATGACATACCCAAACTAAAACAGATACAGTTCATGAACCCTTTGCACTAAAAGCATAAGTAAGGTCTCATTTGAAAGCAGACACTTTGCAGTTTATGGTAAAATCATAATTAATTATTGTCACAATGAGGAAAATAGTTAAAAATAGCTTTGAAATTTTGAAAAGTTATTAGAAATTTATTTTTATGAAATATATTTATGAAAATAAAAGTGAAGTTGGCCTTGTGGCAATCTAGAAATGCACTGCAGCTAAAGCCACATGTCTGACCATGTTATATTTCTAATCTGAAGATGATAGGTTTAAAACTCTGAGTTTTATTACATGGTTTTTCAAGACCATGTCATGAGACTTTATTTAGAAAGGACTCTAAAATGTTAACTGATGTTTATTGTCATCTATTCAAGGGTATTGTCTATATTGTGTTTGTGGTGCTAACAGCCCCATTCAGTTTCAGTCTCCCCTGAACACATTCACACCTCTCCAGCCAGCTTATGGCTCTTATTATTTTCTTTTGTCTCTATTATAATTACTGATGTTCTATTCAAGATGATCTAATCCCTCATTTCATTCACCAAACTTCTCACTTCACCTTCTTTCAAACTGTATCTAATGCCCTTCTTGGAAAAAAGAGAGAAAAAAAGTGAGCTTTACTATTAAAAATTATTTATTTACATTATAGCTTAGAACAGGTGCATCTCTGGGCTTGTTAGCATGTTAGCTTAGCACACCATCAAAACACGACAATTTATAAGATTAAAACCATGTTTTTTCTCCAAACTTACTAGTCGATTGTTTTAAATAACCTTCTTTGATGTGATGTGGCTTTGGATCAAAAATCAGACAGAAAATATATCATTTTAGGCTATTCTGCACAATGAGAAAAGCTATCTCGATTAGCATTGCATTATAAATATAATCTACTATTATGAATACCTGACATGGCGTGAAGAACACAGATAAACCACATATCGTCACAATCGTGTATTTATTACTTTCAAAAGTGACGTTCTGTATGTTTATATCAATGATTATAGTGATGTCTGGTAGCCTCTGTTAGTTCCGTGTATGTCACATGACTGCCTCTTGTTCATGATGTATTATTTGTGAACTAAAGGTGCACAGAGCGCCCTCCGGCTACTGGTATGGTTTGAACACACAGTAGTCAGTGTATTCAGCGCTCATATAATGACAACAGCGTGTTTTGGGTAAAAATTTAATAAATATTAATCCTCTGTATAGCAAATTGACATAAACGTATGACAGTCCATCAGTATTTCTCCAAATGTGCATGTTTTTAAGCTAAAAGCCCCGAGGGATGTTATTTTGTGGAGTTTTTTCATGATGATCGTACAGAGTTTTTTTCTCAATGGCTGAAGCTGACGCTCATATTTCAATGAAAAGGTAACGACTCCGTTTCTCATATTCATAACTCCCGACGTATATTAACAAATAACGGTCACTATACGATGTTGAGAGTAAAATAAAGATTAAAAATTGAAGCTCGAGTCTTAGATCTTTTTAATGATGTATAGTTTGTCAAGGTAATTACATTAAATCTAACAGTAAATTTGAGCTAATTTAAACAAAGAAGCTTCGGTGCGTTGGCGTGCCACTGCTGGTTAACAGGTTAATAATAGCCAGCTTAAAACTTTTTGGTACGTATCCTAGTGATAAAGATGAATTAATGATATTAAGAAGAGGATCTATGACCTCTGGAAGCATCTCTTTCTATAGCTTAGTCAGTATAGGGTCTAACATACTTGTTAATTTTGATGATTTAACAAGTTTAGATAATTCTTCCTCTCCTAAAACAGTGAATGAATTGAATTTTTCCTCAGGAACACTAGTAGACACTGTAGTAGACAGACGGTTGCATGGTTATAATTTTCTCTCTAATATTGTCAATCTTGCAAATAAAGAAGTTCATAAAGTCATTACATTACAAGGTCTTTCTGTACTCAATCATTCTCTCTCTCCACAAAATGCGAAAAACTTCTAGTTTTGTTTTCTTCCATCTGTGCTCCCTTTTTCAGGGCCCGAGTGTGCTCGTTGTACCATGGCTTTGGATTAATTTCCTTAATGTTTTTTTTAAGCGCAAAGGAGAAACTGAGTCTAATGTGCTGGAAAAGACACAGGCAATAGTTTCTGTTGCAACATCGAGGTCTTCTAAGCTGTCTGGCATGCTAAGGTGATGAAACTGATCAGGAAGATTATTTATAAAGTGATCTTTAGTGGTAGAAGTGATGGTTCTACCATATTTATGGCAGGGAGGCAGTTTTGCAGCCTTGACAAAATGTAGTATACACAAGACTAGATAATGATCTGAGATGTCGTCATTCTGCTGTAGAATTTCAACGGCATCAATATCGATTCCATGTGACAATATTAGATCTAAAGTATGATTACGATAATGAGTGGGTCCTGACACATGTTGTCTAACTCCAATAGAGTTTAGAATGTCTGTAAATGCCAATCCCAATGCACCAACAACAAGGACTTTATCTATACTTTAGCTAGTACTAACTCCAATAGAAAATCAGCAAATTCTTTGATAAAGTCTGTATGGTGTCCTGGTGGCCTGTATACCGGAGCCAGCACAAATGTCAACTTACATAACGTTACATAAAGTACTAGGGATGTCCCGATCAAGTATTTTTGCCCTCGAGTCCGAGTCATTTGATTTTGAGTATCTACCGATACTGAGTCCCGATCCGATACTTCTATAATACATAAAAAAATAATAAAGAAGAGCGAAAAAACAGATCCAGGATGTTCCTTATTTTTTATTTAATTCACCTCATTTTAACATTCAACAACTCTGTTAATAAACAGAGCACTTCTGTGAGGTAGCTTGAACAATCAAGTAATAAATAACATATATTCTTCACTTTTGGACCTTAGTGCAACAGTAAATATAAAAAAGTCTAATATAAAAATGAATAGCACCTCAACTTAAAAAAGATTAAATTGAATTTTGAGGTGCCGTATCAGGTTTGCTGTGTTAAATATAGCCTTTTCCTTTCCACCTCTTGCAATCCCAAGTTTACATATCTCACAGTTTGCTATGGCAATGTTGTTGTCATCAACTTTATAATACCTCCAGACCGCAGACATAGGCTGCGTTCCAGTTCATTTTTTAAATGCCCTTCCCTCGCTAACTTCCCTCAGTCTCGTTGACTCGGATGTACGTCATTGCTTATGTTGCACGAGTGCCCACTACTGGCGGAACCCTTGCAATGGGCTGAATTGGAACGTCCTGAGCCTTGATCACTTGGAATCCGCAATGGAGCTGATTTATTATTTATTTTTTCCCCTTACAAAATTGTTTAATACAGCATTCTATATGTATATATGTGTGTTTTAAATGTTTAAAAAAATAATTAATATATCATAGAGTTGTTTGTTGTGGGGTAAATTAAACGCGATATGCGGTGACATCATAATCGTGTTGCATTGTGGGTTATGGAGCTGCCTGAAGTGTACATGTGAAGTAGACTCGTTCCCTCGGTCAAAATCGAGGGAGCGATGGTCTGTCCATATACAGTGGGTACGGAAAGTATTCAGACCCCCTTAAATTTTTCACTCTTTGTTATATTGCAGCCATTTGCTAAAATCATTTAAGTTCATTTTTTTTTTCCTCATTAATGTACACACAACACCCCACATTGACAGAAAAACACAGAATTGTTGACATTTTTGCAGATTTATTAAAAAAGAAAAACTGAAATATCACATGGTCCTAAGTATTCAGACCCTTTGCTCGGTATTTAGTAGAAGCACCCTTTTGATCTAATACAGCCATGAGTCTTTTTGGGAAAGATGCAACAAGTTTTTCACACCTGGATTTGGGGATCCTCTGCCATTCCTCCTTGCAGATTCTCTCCAGTTCTGTCAGGTTGGATGGTAAACGTTGGTGGACAGCCATTTTTAGGTCTCTCCAGAGATGCTCAATTGGGTTTAAGTCAGGGCTCTGGCTGGACCATACAAGAACAGTCACGGAGTTGTTGTGAAGCCACTCCTTCGTTATTTTAACTGTGTGCTTAGGGTCATTGTCTTGGAAGTTAAACCTTCGGCCCAGCCTGAGGTCCTGAGCACTCTGGAGAAGGTTTTCGTCCAGGATATCCCTGTACTTGGCCGCATTCATCTTTCCCTCGATTGCAACCAGTCGTCCTGTCCCTGCAGCTAAAAAACACCCCCACAGCATGATGCTGCCACCACCATGCTTCACTGTTGGGACTGTATTGGACAGGTGATGAGCAGTGCCTGGTTTTCTCCACACATACCGCTTAGAATTAAGGCCAAAAAGTTCTATCTTGGTCTCATCAGACCAGAGAATCTTATTTCTCACCATCTTGGAGTCCTTCAGGTGTTTTTTAGCAAACTCCATGCAGGCTTTCATGTGTCTGGCACTGAGGAGAGGCTTCCGTCGGGCCACTCTGCCATAAAGCCCCGACTGGTGGAGGGCTGCAGTGATGGTTGACTTTCTACAACTTTCTCCCATCTCCTGACTGCATCTCTGGAGTTCAGCCACAGTGATCTTTGGGTTCTTCTTTACCTCTCTCACCAAGGCTCTTCTCCCCCGATAGCTCAGTTTGGCTGGACGGCAAGCTCTAGGAAGGGTTCTGGTCATCCCAAATGTCTTCTATTTAAGGATTATGGAGGCCACTGTGCTCTTAGGAACCTTAAGTGCAGCAGAATTTTTTTTTTTGTAACCTTGGTGCCTTACCACAATTCTATCTCTGAGCTCTTCAGGCAGTTCCTTTGACCTCATTATTCTCATTTGCTCTGACATGCACTGTGAGCTGTAAGGTCTTATATAGACAGGTGTATGGCTTTCCTAATCAAGTACAATCAGTATAATCAAACACAGCTGGACTCAAATGAAGGTGTAGAACCATCTCAAGGATGATCAGAAGAAATGGACAGCACCTGAGTTAAATATATGAGTGTCACAGCAAAGGGTCTGAATACTTAGGACCATGTGATATTTAAGTTTTTCTTTTTTAATAAATCTGCAAAAATGTCAACAATTCTGTTTTTTTTTCTGTCAATATGGAGTGCTGTGTGTACATTGAGGAAAAAAATTAACTTAAATGATTTTAGCAAATGGCTGCAATATAACAAAGAGTGAAAAATTTAAGGGGGTCTGAATACTTTCCGTACCCACTGTAAACTTCCCTCATCCACTTCACGAAGTGGAACACACTTCGAAATGGCGGCAGGGATTCCCCTGAGGGGAAGTGTTTAGGGAAGTTTGCGAGTGCGTGTCTAAAACTGGAGTGGAACGCAGCCCTACTCGCACTTTCCGCTTCAAGCTGCTTCCGTGTTCTTATTTGCCGGCATTTAACCAATAGTGTCTCTGCAACAAAGTGATGTCATGCCGCACGCGTTGCTGTTTCTGTGTGGAGTCAAAAGGGTCTAACTCTGTACCACTGCATAACTATAGATGTGTTAACAAATAATGAGAATATATATACATACAGTATATATCCGAGTCCTGATCGGGAGGTAACGTCCGATTCCGATTGAGTCTGAAACCACGTTTTGACTAATACTGTAAATATTAATATAAATTACAGCAACACCTTCCCCTTTACCTTTCTGATGAGGATTGTGTCGATAATCGTAACCTTGAGGGCTAGACTCATTTAAAGTAATGTAATCATCCGGTTTTAGCCAAGTTTCTGTCAAACACAGCAAATCTAGATTATTGTCTGTGATAATATTATTTACAATAAGTGCTTTTGAAGAAAGGGATCTAATATTTAACAACCCAAGCTTTATCATTTGTTTATCAGTATTATCTCTATTTTTTATTTGTTGAACATCAATTAAATCTTTACCCTTAAATGGGTTTGGAAGTTTTTTGTTTTTACTTGTTCGGGGTACAGACACAGTCTCTATGTGATAATATCTAGGTGTAAGAGTTTCTATGTGTTGGGAATTATCTGACTTCTGTAACATGAGGCAGCTAGCAGACGGTCGGTTTAGCCAGTCTGTCTGCTTCCTGACCTGGGCCGTAGTTTGTCATGTTTCAGGTCTAAGACTATTTGCCATATTACTAGAGAGAAGAGCAGCACCATCCTGGGAGGGATGAATACCATCCCTTTTAACAGGTCAGGTCTGCCCCAAAAACTTTTCCAATTTCCAATTGGAGCCTGAGAAGTTTCGGACCAGTGCCACCTAGTCGAGAGAATTTTTTTAAATATGCTTATAACTTTTGATGTGGTTGACTTGTTTTCACGGGAGCTGTATTCTTACACTCCTGAATCCTTGCCGAGTCCAGCAATACCAAACATGCTAGGTTTTGTCTAATGGTTTGTGCGTTGTGGTGATTTAGTGCCTAAAAAACAATTGCAAATATCTTCGAAACCATCAGTCAAGCGTAGGAAACATGGAACCCAAGCTGGTTAATTTGGTGTTAAAGCCCAAATGTCAAAATTTTGATAGGAAGTGGCAAAAAAAATCAAAGTTGTCCATGGGTCATTTTTTATGATCTCATACATATAAATATCTATAACTCCAAAACATAATAAGATATTTTCACCAAATTTGACGTACTTGTATAAGCTCACTCTGAGGACACATAAAAAAGTGGTATGATTTTGCCTCTTAGTGGCGCTATAATTAAACAAAACATGAAATTACCATTAACTACAATACAGTATTATGATATAAAATGCTATATTATATTAAAGCATTGGTGTACTATTACAAAACTCAGTATGTGTCATCGGCACCATGCTCTGAAGGTTCTCAAATGGTTTCGAGACAGTGCCACTTTGTGGTCAAATGTTGTAATAACATTTTTTTTTTTTTTTAATACTAATAGCTTTATATAAATGTGTCCTATAGTAATGAGTCTTAATAGATTCCTTGGGTAATGCTGAGAACATTGATGCCAATTTTGCCATAGTCAGCCAAACTTCCTGTCTGCCATTTTGATGAATCATATCATCGTATCATCTTCAGACCATGTCAGTAAAAAGTTATGGATTTCGTATTGATAGATGGAACCATATTCATTTAACACTGCAACAAATTAGAGGATTGATGCCAAAATGACTCTGACCATACCTCATTAATTTAATCACAGCACCACCTATTGGTCCAAAGTGATAAACCGGTCAATCTTTATTATTTACTGTATTTGTGATTTTTTTTTTTTTTTTTTCCCAGCTCTTTTGCCTAAAATGATCTTAATAGGTCTTTAATTGCTCTTTGTTGCAGTTGGTCTGATGCTTGTTGTGCCGCTTTTGTGCTTGGCCCCGTAATTGCTGCTTGCAGCTATATTTCTTCTTCTTCTTCTTCTTCCGCTCTTGAAGTCTATGGCAGCCCATAGAACCACTTGCGGGAAAGTTGTGAAATTTGGCACACAGTTAGAGGACAGAATGACCTTTGTCCATAGCAAATTTGGAGTCTCTAACTCAATCCCTCTAGCGCCACCAGCTGTCCAAAGTAGCACTTATGTTTATGCTAATAACTTTTGAACCATAAGGGCTAGAGACAAAATTCTTTTTTCCTCTGATTCCTTGGTTCAAGCTGATTCGACTGCACCATATGACGTCATTTTCCGTCCTGAAAATTTTTCCGCCATTTTGAATTTTCTGAAAAACCTACTTTTTCGAACTCCTCCTAGGCCGTTACTCCGATTTTCACGAAAATTGAACCAGATCATCTTCAGACCATGCTGACAAAACGTTATGGAATTAAAGTTGATTACTCAAACAGTTTTCGTAAAAAAAGCGAACGAATTGTACGTAATAGACATAAGGCTGTATCTCCGCAACACTTTATCGTATTCAGACCAAACTTGGTAACTGTCATCACAAGCATGACCTGAGGCAACATGCAGCGTTTCAGCGCAGCGCCACCTAGTGGTGCGGAGATATGAAAAATTTATGTTTTTGCTTATAACTTCTGATGGGTTTGGCCAAAAATCATGAATTTGGTCTTGTTCGATTTGGGGCATCATGCCGAATCGAATAATATCCAATTTTCCCATTTCGGACATTTTGGCTGTCGGCCATTTTGAATTTTGTGCTAAAATGCTGTATTTTATGAACGCAGTAGCGTATCATTATGAAACTTGGTATGGGTCATCAGCACAATGTCCTGAAGGAGCCTAAGAAGTTTCGGAACAGCGCCACCTTGTGGTCAAAAGTTATAACAAAATTTACAAAAATGCTAATGACTTTTGACTATTTTAACTCATTGTAATGAAACTGGTCTCAGTTGATTCCTTGGGTCATGCTGAGAACATAGATATCAAATTTGCCATATTCAGCTGAACTTCCTGTCCGCTGTATTGTTTTTCTTTAAAAACCTACTTTTTCGAACTCCTCCTAGACCGTTGCTCCGATTTTCACCAAAATCGAACCGTATCATCTTCACACCATGCCGACTAAAAGTTATGGATTTCAAGTCGATAAGTCAAACCGTTTTCGTATACCAGAGCAACGAATTTGAGGCATGATGCAAAAACGACTCTTGAAGCTGTATCTCTGCAATGCTTTATCATATTCAGACCAAACTTGGTACGTGTAATCACAATCGTGACCTGAGGCATCATACAGTGTTTCGGCGCAGCGCCACCTACTGGAGTGGAGATATGAAAAATGGCTATTTTTGCCTATAACTTCTGATGGGTTTGACCAAAATTCATAAATTTGGTATGGGTCATCAGGACAATGCCCTGAAGGAGCCTGAGAAGTTCCAGACCAGCGCCAACTTGTGGTCAAAAGTTATAACAAAATTGACAAAAATGCTAATAACTTTTTTTTCTAATTGCTCACTGCTGCTGTTGGTCTGATGCTCCCAGCCATGTTGGCTGGCTTCTTGTGCCGTTTTTGTGCTTGGCCCCGTAATTGCTGCTTGCAGCTATATTTATTATTATTCTTCTTCTTCCGCTCTTGAAGTCTATGGCAGCCCATAGAACCGTATGGTAAAAAGTTGTGAAATTTGGCACACAGTTAGAGGACAGTCTGACCTTTGTCCATAGTAAATTTGGAGTCTCTAACTCAATCCTTCTAGCGCCACCAGCTGTCCAAAGTTGTGCTTATGCTTTAGTTAATAACTTTTGAACCATAAGGGCTAGAAAAAAAAATATTTTTTTCCTCTGATTCCTTGGCTCAAGCCGAATCGATTGCACCCTATGACGTCATTTTCCGTCGTGAAAATTTTTCCGCCATTTTGAATTTTCTGAAAAACGTACTTTTTCGAACTCCTCCTAGGCCGTTACTCCGATTTTCACGAAAATTGAACCAGGTCATCTTCAGACCATGACAACAAAAATTTATGGAATTCAAGTTGATTCCTCAAACCGTTTTCGAAAAACACGCGAACGAATTGTACGTAGCGCCTCCGAAAATAGAAATAAGGCTGTATCTCTGCAACACTTTATCATATTCAGACCAAACTTGGTACATGTCATCACAAGCATGACCTGAGGCACCATGCAGTGTTTCGGCGCAGCGCCACCTACTGGTGCGGAGATATGAAAAATGGCTATTTTTGCTTATAACTTCTGATGGATTTGGCCAAAAATCATGAATTTGGTCTCGTTGGATTTGGGGCATCATGCCAAGTCGAATGATATCCAATTTTCCCATATTGGCCATTTTAGCTGTCGGCCATTTTGAATTTTGTATTTTATTTCTGTATTTTATGAACACATTAACGTATAGTTACGAAACTTGGTATGGGTCATCAGCAAAATGCCCTGAAGGAGCCTAAGAAGTTTCGGACCAGCGCCACCTTGTGGTCAAAAGTTATAAAAAAATTTACAAAAATGCTAATAACTTTTGTCTATATTAACAAATTGTAATGAAACTGGTCTCTCTAGATTCCTTGGGTCATGCTGAGAACATAGATATCAAATTTGCCATAGTCAGCTAAACTTCCTGTCCGCCATATTGTTTTTCTTTAAAAACCTACTTTTTCGAACTCCTCCTAGACCGTAGCTCCGATTTTCACCAAAATTGAACCGTGTCATCTTCAGACCATGCCGACTAAAAATTATGGATTTCAAGTAGATATGTCAAACAGTTTTCGTATACCAGAGCAAAGAATTTGAGGCATGATGCAAAAATTACTCTTGAAGCTATATCTCTGCAATGCTTTGATATATTGACACCAAACTTTGCAAGTGTCATTGTCAACTCACTCTGACCATACCACATTAATTTGGTCACAGCGCCACCTATTGGTCGAAAGCGATAAACCAGTAAAATCCTCATTTTTGATCATTTTTCAGCTCTTTTGCCTAAAATGATCTTAATAGGTCTCTAATTGCTCACTGCATTGGATACGCGTCGAATTTCGACACTGCATTCACCTTGCGATAATCCACACAGAACCGCACTGAGCCGTCCGTTTTGGGAACCAAAACTATCGGGCTCGCCCAGTTACTGCTGGATTCCTCTATTACCCCCATTTCAAGCATTGCCTCTAATTCTGCCTGAACCACTTTTTTTTGTGTTCAGGTAACCTATACGGCCGGCTGTGAATCACCACGCCCGGCTCTGTCTCGATGTGGTGCTGAATGAGGTCAGTACGGCCCGGTAGGGGAGAGAACACGTCGGCAAACTCAGCCTGTAATTTGGAAACATCAGTGAGCTGTGAGGGCGAAAGGTGATCTCCCCCCGGGGCCAGAGCGAGGGACTGTTTTTTTACATTCGCCTCTGGCCCGAGATCATCCTCCCCGCTAATCACCGTCGCCAGCATCACTGACTCCGCCTCACTCCACTTTTTCAGGAGGTTGAGGTGATAAATTTGACGTGCCCCTCTCCTATCGGACCGTATTACTTCATAATCGAGATCACCAACTCGCCGTGTGACCTCAAATGGTCCTTGCCACTTCGCCAGTAATTTTGAGCTTGACGTGGGGAATAATACGAGTACTTTCTCTCCCGGTGCAAATTTACGCAGATTAGTTCCCCTGTCATACAACCGGCACTGTCTGTCCTGGGCTTGCAACAAATTCTCCATAGATAGCCGCCCCAAAGTGTGGAGTTTTGTTCTCAAGTCCAGCACATACTGAATTTCATTTTTCGATTGAGATGGTCCGTCCTCCCAAGACTCTCTTAGGACATCCAACACCCCGCGGGGGTGGCGCCCAAAGAGAAGCTCAAAGGGGGAAAACCCCGTGGAGGCTTGCGGGACCTCTCGCACAGCGAACAACAGGGGTTCCAACCATTTATCCCAATTTTTGGCGTCTTCTTGAACGAACTTACGAATCATGGATTTAAGCGTGCGATTAAAACGTTCGACCAACCCGTCCATTTGTGGGTGAAAGACGCTGGTTCGAATCGATTTAATGCCAACAATTCGTACAGTTCGCGTAGCGTACGTGACATAAACGCCGTGCCTTGATCAGTGAGGATTTCTTTCGGAAATTCCCACTCGGGAGATTAAACTGAAGAGGGCGTCCGCAACACTCTTAGCGGAAATGTTGCGGAGAGCCACTGCTTCTGGATATCGTGTTGCATAATCCACAATGACTAATGCAAAACGATGCCCTCTCGCTGATCGCTCTAATGGCCCGATGAGGTCCATGCCAATTCATTCGAAGGGGACCTGCATTAATGGAAGGGGGCGCAAAGGTGCTTTTGGAGTGGCCGGAGGATTTACCAGCTGACATTCACGACAAGACGCGCACCACCTGCGCACGTTCTCGTGAATGCCAGGCCAAAAGAATCGGGCCATGAGGCGATTTAGTGTCGCTGTTTGTCCTAAGTGTCCAGCCATTGGGTTAGAGTGAGCCGCATGGAAAAGCATTTCCCTGCGGCTCTTTGGTACTAATAACTGGGTTGTATCCTTTTTTGACTGAGTGTCTTGGGTCACTCGATACAACCTATCTTTAATAATCGCAAAATAGGGATAAGTCAGTGGTCGTCCAAGCTGGAGAGGCTGACCGTCGATCGTGCTGACCCTCTCAAATGCATTTTTCAGCGTGTCATCGTGAGACTGCTCCAGGGGGAAATCATTGGAAATCAAGTCCACCAAAGCCTGATATGTACCCCCCTTGATACTCACTGGTATCTGGTACTGACCAGCTTGACCGGGGGCGACCTGCAGGTCGTCCAGGACCCGGATCAATGTCCCCACCTCCATCACTGGACACCGGTCTATGAAGTGATCCGGGTCCCCGCAACGCCAACAGGCCGGCCCAGACCTGCCCGCCGCTCCAGTGGCGGAGAACGGGCCGAATGATTGCTGTGGAGAGAGGGGAGAAGCAGGCGCGGGGTCCAGCCCGGCGGTGGCCAGTCCCGCCCCCCTGGGCGGGGCTCTTGGCGCCACGAACTGCCGAGAATCCATTCCACTCCGCCCCCGGGGCGGAACACGAGGCGGGCCGGGCGGACGGGACCTAGGTAGAGGGACAGGTCTTGAGAGGGAGAGAGAGAGACAGATGGCAGGGGTTCGCCGACCCCTGGGCACGCCACCAAGTGGTCCTCCGCCAATTGGATGGCCGAATCCAGCGATGTGGGCCGGTGGCACTGGACCCACTCGGCGGTCTTCTTCGGGAGCCGAGTGGTGAACTGTTCCAGCACCACGCGATCGATCATCTGCTCCACGTCGCCTCCGTCGGCCATCAGCCATTTGCGGCACGAGTCCCGGAGCTGTTGGGCCAACACGAAGGGCCGGCCCGCCTCCCCCAGCTCCAAAGACCGGAACCGCTGACGATGCTGCTCGGGGGAGCGGCCGACCCGCTGTAGGATGGCCCTCTTGAGGTCGTTGAAGACCAGGAGGTTCTGGATGGGCAGCTGCTGTGCTGCCACCTGCGACTCACCCGAAAGCAGCGGGACGAGGCGCATGGGCCATTGGTCCCGGGGCCAACCTGACACCTCAGCAGACTTTTCAAACAGGTCCAGGAAGGCCTCTGGGTCATCTTGCGGGCCCATCTTCTGAAGTGGCAGCTGGAAGGGGCCAGCAGCTGCCGCGCTGGTCTCCGCGGGAACCTCCCGGTCTATCCAGCTCCGGAACCTCTCGCGGTCCTCCTGCTGGCCCTGGACGATCGCCTCGAAGCGGCGCTCCTGATCGTTTCGGAGATCTAGCAGGGCCCGATGTTGCTCTTGATGAAGGGCCGCGAGGGATGCGATGATGTTCGCAAACGGCGTCCCAGCAGCGGAGGTTGCTTGCATGGCGGCGGCTTACGTCTTCCTTCCCGGGTTTCGGCACCAGTGTGGTAAAGGTTCTTGTGTAATGGGAAGGAAGAGGACAGGGATCGGCTTTGGGCTGCTGACAGTCTTTATTCTCACCAGAGAAAATATCAAACACATAAACAAAAAGACGGTGCAACGCACACTCAATAATTCCACATCCAAGGACGGGCTTCACTCCACGAAACGAGCACGGCTCACTCAGTCTGACTGTCAGCAGTCCCTTTCTCTCTCACACGCTCCTGCTTCTCCTGGCGTTTTATCCTGTCTCCACGCCAATTACTGGAACAAGAAACAGGTGTTCGTGATTTACATTCAACCCGTTCAATCACCGCACATCCCCAGACGCTCCCTCCTGTTGCAGACCCCGCTAAACCACGCCCCCCTCGCCACAGCCACCTATTGGTCGAAAGTGATGAAACAGTAAATCCTCATTTTTGATCATTTTTCAGCTCTTTTGCCTAAAATCATCTTAATAGGTCTTTAATTGCTCACTGTTGCAGTTGGTCTGATGCTCTCAGCCATGTTGGCTGGCTTCTTGTGCCTCTTTTGTGCTTGGCCCCGTAATTGCTGCTTGCAGCTATATTTATTATTCTTCTTCTTCTCCAAAGTAAATCGCATTTTAGAGGGCCTAAACGTGCTCGAAAACTCACAAAACTTTGCACACGCGCCAGAAGTGGTGAAAATTTACATCTGATATGGGTTTCGGAATTGGGCGTGGCAAAATGGCTCGATAGCGCCATCTAACGTACAGCCCCTCTCGCTACATTTCACTATGTTTTTGAAATTTGGTACACACATTTATAAGCCCAATACCTACAAAAAAGTCTCTTGGAGCGAAATCCGAAACCGAACAGGAAGTCAGATATTTTGAATTAATTCACCGTTTTTTGCATTTTCCAGACGTTGTACTTTAACGAACTCCTCCTAGAGCTTTTATCAGATCAATGTCATATTTGGTCAGTCTAATCTAAAGGCCTTTGTGACATTAAATTGCGAAGATCTAGAGTTTTCACCAAAGGGCGTGTCTGTGGCGCCCTGACAAAGTTTGATGTTTTCGCCATGAAAAAGGAAGTTGTTGTAACTCAGACAAACAATGTCGGATCTGCCCCAAACTTCACATGTTTTATTAGAGTCCTGACCTGAAGACATCTTCATAACAATATTCAGTTACAGTCATAGCGCCACCTGCAGGCAACAGGAAATTACATGTTTTACACTGTGATTAACTCCTCATGGAGATTTAACCAGATCAACATCATATGTTGTCAGTCTAATCTTAAGACCTTAGCGATGATAAATAACAAAGATCTTGAGTTTTCGCTGAAGGGCGTGTCTGTGGCGGCCTGACAAAGTCTGATGTTTTGCCATGAAAGAGGAAACTGTTGTAACTCAGGCATACTATGTCCGATCTGCTCCAAACTTCACATGTGTGATAAGAGTCCTAGCCTAAAGACGTCTATATGATAATATTCAGTTAGTCATAGCGCCACCTGCTGGCAACAGGAAGTGGCATGCTTTATACTGTAATTCACTACCAGATTCACATTTCATCATGCCACGAAGTACCAGACATGCTAGAAACACGTTAAATCATGCAACACTTGGCTGAGTGCTAATGTATGCGATTAACGCCACGAAAGAAACAGGAAGTTGTTGTAACTCAGGCATACAATGTCCGATCTGCTTCAAACTTCATGTGTTCAATGATAGTCCTGGCCTGAAGACATCAACATGGCAAAATTCAGTTACGGTAAAAGCGCCACCTGTTGGCTGCAGGAAGTGTGGCATTTCGAAATGACTTTGGAATAATTCTCCTGTATTCACTCACTTAAATGCATGACGCCCACTGTTCACTGTTTTCCTGAGACCAACGGGTGGCGGTGAGCCCGGGTGCGAGGGCCCTCTCAACGCTGCTTGCAGCTTTAATTATTATTATTATTATTATTATTATTATTATTATTTTTCTTCCGACTATTCGGGCATTTTTGGGGCCCTTACCATGCTCGAAAACTCATGAAACTTTGCACATACATTGGAACCCGCGGCCATCAGGGCCGGGCAGAAGCTGGTACTCGGGGCTCGACAGCGCCCCCTTGAACAGGGTCCGAAATTTTGGTCTATATATCAAACACGCTTGCACATATAAGTATAAAACTCAGTACACATATAGACATCATCGGGCCAAACAACTTTCGTACTCTAAGTTATACGTCACCTCAACAGGAAGTAAGCTATTACGGGTTGTTTGAAAAACACATGCTCTGGAATTTGATATACTCCTCCTAGGCGATTAATCCGATCACCACCAAACTCGGTCAGCATGAAGTCAAGACATTGATGATGAAAAATTGCCAGCGGATTTTTGATATCTCGAACGGTTTGGCCGTGGCAAGGCAACAAATTTATGGCGAGAAAAGGGAAACAGGAAGTGTGTTATAACTTCTGCATACATTGATTGATGTTTATGAAACTTCAGCGGTGTGTTCGTTATAGGAGTCTGATCACATGGATGTGACTATTGTGAGTCAAAGTTATAGCGCCACCAACTGGCAGCAAGAAGTGTGTCACTTTCAAAATGCTTTGAGATCACCATCTTATTTTTATCCGATTTGCTTCAAACTTCACCAAACTCGGTACACTTATTCTTCTCATTAGCCTGGACAATTTTCTAATTTACAGTCATTTGCTCCGACCAACAGGAAGTCTGCTATTTTGGTTTGAATGTGGATTTTTTGACTAAACAGGCTCTGAAATTTAAAGGGCACCTATTATGCCCCTTTTTACAAGATGTAATATTGGTCTTGGGTGTCCCCAGAATGTATTTGTGAAGTTTCAGCACAAAATACCCCACAGTTAATTTATTATAACCATTTGAAAATGTCATTTTTGGGGCCTGTTTTAAAAAGAGCTGTTTTGGTGTGTACCACCTTAAATATAAATGAGCTGCATATCCCCGCCCTGCCTTTGGATGAGGGCGTAACTTGCATACCTATGGCAATAAACAGTCGGTAAAAGCAGAATGGCTGAGAGTGAGAGACCCGCTGTTTTGTATGGCATTCAGCCGTACATGTTTGAACCGGAATCATACCCAGATGATGAAGAGACGCCGGCAGAGGAAACACAATTGAGAATGGAGCAGGACGTCTCTGAATGGTTATTTGATACATTTATGTACTTATAGAGTTTTAATCGCATTCCCTTTGCAATTATGGATGTGCAACACACACACACACACACACACACACACTGTGATAACGTTCGCGCAATTTTTTGAAACTACAAACACAAATACTGTGATAACGTTTGCTAAGTACAAACGAAATTATATTTATGCGAGGGAACGGTTGCGTCATGTTGACATTATTGTCGTACAGGTGCTTATGTGGCAAATGTGAGAAGATGGCTACAGAACCAGAAAATATATGCTGCAGGGAGATAGAAGAGGTATTAATTTATTTACATTTGTAATTGTTGCAAAAAATAATACGTGACATAAAACTGTCTGCATAGCTGTGATGTTTCTGTCTGCACGCCAATATCCCTCGTTCTACAGCTTCGTGTCGATGTGCTGGCCTTTGTATAAACATAGCAATTTTGATGTCTTGTCTTTACAGAAAACATACACAGTTTTTAATACAATATCTTTAAAAAAAAAAAAATATATATATATATATATATATATATATACGTGTGGATACACACTATACAAACAAGGTTTAAATTATATACACAGACATTCTACGACGACGACAACAACTTTAGACGCATTTGTTATTGAATTGGCTGACATCGACTGAAATGACTATTTGCTCAAAAAACATTAAATACACTTACTTCTTCTGGAGGTGACGTTGGATCGCGAACAGTAGGCAATGATCCACACTTGAGGATTAACTTTGAAGCAAGACCTGCTTTGAATTGACCCTCGTTCTCAAAACAGTCAGTCAAAAAATGATTCGCGCAAACATAAACGTATTTTGGAATTTTGAGTGGTGCCTTTCCTTCGTAAATAAAATACATCCACTCCGTTTTCAGTGGCTCTGATGTCGGAAGTAAGTGAAAACTACTATTTTCATTATTACATCCCACAACAGAACACGTATGTTTCTTAGGAGACATTACCGGCTGTCGTTGAAACAATGGAGGATGGTTGACAGATCACCTAGGGCGGGGTCTATGCCAAAACCAGATTGTCAATCAAACCACGTAGGTGGGGCTTAGCGCAATTCTACGTCACAGTGAGAGCAATCTTAGAACAGGGCGTTCTGAGACAGCGCTTATGAATTATTGAGATTGTAAAAAAAACACTGGGTGGATTTTTCTCATTCTAGGGTGGTTTTGCTCACACACTGCCAACACACATTTATGGTCAAACACCATGTAAAAGTGAATTTTGCATAATAGTTGCCCTTTAAACTACTACTTCTAGGGGGTTTATTCAATCCAGACCAAACATTTTTTAACCATGTTGCTAAGAAATTGAATATGTTAAATTGAGAACGGATAATGGATATCTTGAACCATCTTGCCATGGTAATATATTGAAGTAATGTCAAAAAAGGGAAATGGAATGACTCATTTTTTCTATAAAAAAAAAAACATTATACACAACTAATTTATATATAGAATAATACAGATGTTTGAAATAAACACATTTTTTTTTTTTTCCAATTCAAAAAACTTGTGTAAGTAAAAAATAGGCAGATTAATCCATTTTTTCAATCAAATAGAATTAATGTCATACATAGAGTAACAACTAGAGGGCAGCATATACCTATGTTTAAACAGGGTTGGATAAGTCAAACACATATAATCAAGTTGATTTATATATAGAACATAGATTTTGATTTTATATACTGTTTGTGCAGGTATATTTAAAAATGTATCAAAGACTACTTTATGTCACAATTAAGATTTTTTTGTTTGTTTGTTTGTTTAAAATGATCTTCTCAGTCTGTCTCAGTCTCTCTCCCTCTCTCTCTCTCCTCCCCCATACTACCTCAGGTTCATCCGGGTGTGTGTGTGTGTGTGTGTGTGTGTGTGTGTGTGTGTGTGTGTGTGTGTGTGTGTGTGGTTGGGGGTGGGGGGGTGTCTGTGTGTGGGTCTATGTCTGTGTCACTGTCTATGTATATCTTTTTCTCTCTCTGTGTATGCGTATGTGTACATTACAATCTTATTTTTTTTTTCAAAATATTGTTTGAGTTAGTTATTTTTAACAATTACAATTAGAATTTTTGAATTATTTATTTATTGATATAATTAAAATTTATTAAAAACCCCTGTTTCAGTAAAATTTCACATGATTATATAAGTGGCTGTTTAAAATAAACTTGCATAAGTGAGCAGAAAAATCTAGACATGAACCTTATTATTACCTGAGACTTAACATTAAATTTTTTTGTATCTTATACCACACATATTAAAATTAAATGAAAGCATGCTTTTGGTGCATAAGATTGGTGCACAAACAACAGCTCAGGGAGGTCAAAAAAACACATGAATAGAAGTATGAGGATTATACAACATCAGCAATCACAGATTCACATTTTGGCTGGATTAGTTATTTCAGAGCACTGTGGAGTTTGCACAAATAACAGTATGTAATTTGGTCTAGAATTTTTATAGGGGTTGTCTGAAGCTGAGTTCAGACTGCACGATTTTCAAAGTAGCCAGGTCACTGTTCTTTTCACACTGCATGACTATCTTGGCCAGCATTCAGTCGCTGTTGTGTTCAAAAGACATGATGGATCGGCGACAAAAGGTTTCACACTGTATGAATTTAGAATAGGAAGAATTGCAGACAACTCTGTCTGGCACTCAAACTACGTTTCACAACCAAACCCACGGGAGATGTGACAAGGAAACAATCCAATATCACGCATGCAAGACCGGAGTTCTCAAGTGAGACTGGGTTTATTATTAAAAACGGTAACCCGCAAGAAGCTAGCAATACGAATGGCCTGTGTGCTGATTTTCAGCGAAAACAAGAAAAAGAAAAGAAGAATATGGAGGAGGAAATGGTTGGGGAGACTGTAACAGAGCACTTGCGTAACAGAGCACCGATTTGCCTGTGATTTCGGGCATTTGTCTGCGATTTCACAAAACCTGTCTGCGAGCTAAAATCGGGGCTAAAATCTTGCAGCCTGAACTCGCAATGAGAAAAAACCCAGACATTTCAGATTATGATGATATTCTGCATTCATTTGAAATAGACTTATAACATTCTGTGACATGAAAGTCATCTAAATTTAAACGATCTCATGCATGTGGCTTTTGTGGTTTGTCATCATAGGAGCATCAGCCGCTGCAGTAAATGTGGTTTGAAATTGACATAGTCCTTTTATGTTTAACCGTTTTAAATGCACATTGCCCGCCGTGCACAGTTGACCTGAAGCCACCGGGGTGGCGGTGCCACCGGGCTTTGGCCCGTCATCGCTGCTCGCAGCTATATTTATTATTATTTTTTTTTTTCCGACTATTCGGGCATTTTTGGGGCCCTTACCATGCTCGAAAACTCATGAAACTTTGCACATACATTGGAACCCGCGGCCATCAGGGCCGGGCAAAAGCTGGTACCCGGGCGTGGCAGGAGGGCTCGACAGCGCCCCCTTGAACAGGGTCCGAAATTTTGGTCTATATATCAAACACGCTTGCACATATAAGTATAAAACTCAGTACACATATAGACATCATTGGGCCAAACAACTTTCGTACTCTAAGTTATACGTTACCTCAACAAGAAGTAAACTATTACGGGTTGTTTGAAAAACACATGCTCTGGAATTTGATATACTCCTCCTAGGCGATTAATCCGATCACCACCAAACTCGGTCAGCATGAGGTCAAGACATTGATGATGAAAAATTGCCAGCGGATTTTTGATATCTCAAACGGTTTGGCCGTGGCGAGGCAACAAATTTATGGCGAGAAAAGGGAAACAGGAAGTGTGTTATAACTTCTGCATACATTGACTGATGTTTATGAAACTTCAGCGGTGTGTTCGTTATAGGAGTCTGATCACATGGATGTGACTATTGTGAGTCAAAGTTATAGCGCCACCAACTGGCAGCAAGAAGTGTGTCACTTTCAAAATGCATTGAGTTCACTCTGTTATGTTTACCTGATTTGCTTCAAACTTCATCAGTGTAATGTCAATACACAGCAGATGTAGACCTGTGACAGGATTCTTGATATTTTAAATATTGTTGCCATGGCAACACATCAAACTTTAATAATATTCTTGAGTGTTTTTGAGGCTCTTAACATCCTTCAAATTGCATGAAACTCGATACACACATCAATATTGTCAACCAGTAGACATGGACAAAGCCATAGAAATGGGCATGGTGGAGGGGCTCAGTAGCGCCACCTTTTGACAAAAGTGGGGGGTTAGTTTTTCCTACAGTCACCAAACTCGGTACACATATTGTTCTCATCAAGCCGGACAATTTTCTAATTTACATTCATTAGCTCCAACCAACAGGAAGTCAGCTATTTTGGTTTGAATGTTAATTTTTTGAAAAAACAGGCTTTGAATTTAATACTACTACTCCAACAGGGTTTATACAATTTACACCAAACTTTTTTTAACTTGGTGCTAATACATTGAAGTTGTTTAATTGCAAACGGATTTTGGATATCTCAAATGGTTTGGCCGTGGCGAGCCAACGAATTAATAGCAAGAAAAGGGAAACAAAGTGTTATAACTTCTGCATACATTAATTGATTTTGATGAATCTTTGGCTGTGTCTTCGTTCTACAAGGCTGATCGCATAGATGTGACTATTGTGAGTCAAAGTTATAGCGCCACCAACTGGCAGCAGGAAATGTGTTACTTTCAGCATGCTTTGAGATCACCATCTTATGTTTACCCTATTTGCTTCAAACTTCATTTAAATAATGTCAAAACATGTCAGATGTAGACCTTTGAAAAGAATTGTGATATCTCAAACACAGTTGCCTTGGCAATGCATCAAACTTTTATATTGGTTTTGAATGCTTTTGAGACTCTTAGCATGCTTCATATTGTTTGAAACTCCACACACACATCAGGACTGTTAGCCAGTAGACATGGGCAAAGCCTTAGAAATGGGCAGGGAGGAGGGGCTCTATAGCGCTACCTTGTAGTGCTGTAAATGTGGAGTGAATTTGATGCCCATTGCCCGCCATGCACAGTTGCCCTGAAGCCACAGGGGTGGCGGTGCCACCGGGCTTTGGCCCGTCATCGCTGCTCGCAGCTATATTTATTATTCTTCTCCAAAGTGAATTGCATTTTTGAGGGCCTAAACGTGCTCAAAAACTCATGAAACTTTGCACACGCTTCAGAAGTGGTGAAAATTTATTTCTGTTATGGGTTGCAGATATAGGCGTGTTAAAATGGCTCGATAGCACCACCTAACGAAATGCCCTTCACGCTACATTTCACGTAGATTTTGAAATTCGGTACACACATTCAACAGCCCAATACCTACAAAAAAGTCTTTTGGAGCATAATCTGAAACCGAAAAGGAAGTCAGATATTTTGAATTAATTTGCTATTTTTTGCCATTTCCAGACGTCGTACTTTAACAAATTCCTCCTAGAGCTTTAATTAGATCAATGTCATATTTGGTCAGTCTAATGTAAAGGCTTTTGCGACATTACATTGCGAAAATCTAGAGTTTTCTCTGAAGGGTGTGTCTGTGGTGGCCTGACAAAGTTCGATGTTTTGCCATGAAACAGGAAGCTGTTGTAACTCAGGCATACAATGTCCGATATGCCCCAAACTTCACATGTTTTATTAGAGTCCTGGCCTAAACACATCTACATGACAATATTCAGTTATAGTCATAGCGCCACCTGTGGGCGATAGGAAATGACGTTTTACACTGTGATAGAGATTTAACCAGATCATTTAACCAGAGATTTAACCAGATCAACATCATATGTTATCAGTCTAATCTTAAGACCTTAGCGATGATAAATATTAAAGATCTTGAGTTTTCGCTGAAGGTCGTGTCCGTGGCGGCCTGACAAAGTCTGATGTTTCACCATGAAAGAGAAAGCTGTTGTAACTCAGACATACTATGTCCGATCTGCCCCAAACTTCACATATGTGATAAGAGTCCTGGCATAAAGACATCTACATGCCAATATTCAGTTCATTACACAACCTGCTGGCAACAGGAAATGGCATGCTTTACACTAGTGTTGTTTTTGGCAGCCTGTTTTAATTTTAGTCTAGTCTTTGTGTCAAGCTGTCATTTTTGTTTTTTATTAGTTTTAGTCACGTTCCTACTCTTTTTAGTCTAGTCAAGTTTTAGTCGACTAAAAGTCTGAGCATTTTAGTCTTAATTTAGTCAGAATTATCCATGACAATTTTCGTTTAGTTTTAGTTGACAAAAACTGATGACATTTGTCTAATTTTAGTCAATGAATTTTATTTTAGTCTCTTTTTAGTAATGCAATTCTATTTAACCCAATCAATATAGTACCTAGTAGTATAGACAAAACTAAAAATTTCTTTTAGACAAACCCATTTTAAACAAGGTTATCTTTTTATATTGTTACCTACATTATATAGATAACACCTTACAATGCCTTGATATCTCTTAACCCTTTAAGACCTGAAGGCTTTTTTTTATAGTTTTTTTTTTTTTTTTTTTTTTTTTTTTTTTCTGAGCGACACACACAAAAGTAAAGACTCATAACTCCAAAACTGTAGCAAGGAGAGTCAAAAGGTAGGTATCATTTGATAGAACACTTTTTAATTTTTTAGAAAATATAAATAACATTACATTTGGACATTTTCATGCTGGAAAACTGCTGATAAAAGACTATATATATATATATATATATATATATATATATATATATATATATATATATATATATATATATATATATATATATTTCATTTTATAATTTTTCATTTTTTTTTTATTTGACATGGAATAACTCAGGAAGGCAATAAGATCAGAGAAATTCTTTTTTGGTGATGCTCTCCTACATGTGAGCTGCATCTTTTTCAAATTTTGCGGTGATAAAGTGTTATTCATTTTTCGCAGCTAGATGGCGCCCACGGACGGTAAAATCCTGGCACTCATGTCTAGTTTGGTTTCGGTTTTGTGTCGGGATTCGGACACTTGTGCTCCCAGTCCTGTCTTTTATTGTGAGCACACAGTCGAGTGTTCCTTCACTTGCTGTGCATTCTTGTCTCATGTTGTCTCTTGTATTGTCATGTTTTTGTAGCATGCGGTTATTTCCACCTGCCGTGTCTATTGTCTTGACCCCGCCCACCTTGTTACCTGGTTATTGGTTGATTTGCCCCACCTGTCCTCCCTCGTTACCTGCTTTGTTTGCTCTCCTATTTATTCTCCTTGTGTTTGCAGTCCTGTGCTGGTTCGTTGTCGTATGTTTCCCTTTGTGCAGCCAAGTCAAGTCAAGTCAAGTCAAGTTTGTCAAGTCTGTTTTTCCCCCATGGGGTAGTTTTTGTTGTTGTTTCTTGTTTTATTTTTATTATTAATAAAGCTCTCTCTCCTGCATTTGAGTCCTCGTCCTCATCCATCATCAAAACCCTGACAGAGATCAACGCAATATATTATGTTGATTTTGGATTCATTTTAATTGTAAGAATCTGCTTTAAATAATGGTGTGCATTTTCTATGATCTGTGCATTTTTCATTAATTTATGAGCACGTGAAATCTACATATTTACCTACATATCGGTCTCTTTCTCTATGTCAGAGGAAGTGACGTCGCCTGCGTCTGCGCACCCCTGAAGTGAGACACAGGAAACAGAAATACTGCAAAATAATAATAATAACGCGACTAAACGAGATGAAATAACATTATAACATTTCGTCTCGTCTCGTTTTGGTTAATGAAAATGAAGAGACATGTTAGCATAGTTTTTTTTTTTTTTTTTTTTTTGTAAACCACATTTAGTCTCGTTTCTATTCGTCAACAATATTGCATTATACATTTAATTATCGTCATCGGCACATGACCAGCATTTACATTGCGCCTCGTCTCGTTTTCGTCACGTGATAAAGGTTCGTTGATGATATTTAGTCATAATTTTCGTTGATGAAAGCAACACTACTTTACACTGTAATTCATTACCAAAAACACATTTCAGTATGCCACGAAGTACCAAACATGCTAGAAACACGTTAAATCATGCAACACTTGGCTAAATGCTAATGTATGTGATTAACCCCATGAAACAGGAAGTTGTTGTAACTCAGGCATACAATGTCCGATCTGTTCCAAACTTCACATGTTTGATAATGTTTCTGGCCTGAACACATCTATATCACAATATTCTTTTACAGTCAAAGCACCACCTGTTCACAGCAGGAAGTGTGGCACTTTGAAATGACTTGGCCATAATTCTCCTGTATTTACTCGCTTACATGCATGTCACCCACTGTTGACTGTTTTCCTAAGGCCAACGGGTGGCGGTTAGCCTGGGTGCAAAGTCCCTTTTATCGCTGCTTACAACTTTAGTAATATATGTATTTTAAGTCATTATAAATGCTACTGTTCACTTAGGTCTATTTTTATTACCAAAACCAAATAAATAAATGTAAAAAAAAATCCCCTTAAATCTCATCTCGTGAGCTAAGTATATTAACACAAACCTAGTTATTATAATATGTAGTTAACTATGTTTTCAAGAGCATAAACTCAGACTCATGTATCCAAATTAGTCGTTTGGCTTGAGTTGCGCTCTAAACTCATAGTGTTTTGTAGGTTGTGCTGCTTCTAGACAACAAAACCCACAGACACTAGTTTGGAACATGTTGGCAAGATGAACGGCTTGAGGCACTGTGTGTACATTGAGTGTTAGAGTGTGTGCATAGGATTATGGTGAGGGATGGTGAGCTGTGTTGAAGCAAATAGCTCTGTCGAATGTTCAGCCGGGGAAATGTTTATATTAGTCTGTGATTAACACCGTCCAGGTGCTCTCTTGGCCATGGTGGCCGCTGCTGCTTCTTTAGACACTCACACATTTTCTCTGTGGCTGGCTGTAGTCATCTATATTTACAGAACACCTCAGGCTAACATGCTGAACTGTTGACCACTATTTATTCTATGAACATCTCATAAATGGTTCTCCTCCACCAAAGGTCGGGGGAGGGGTACTGAAATTCCACAACGGAAAATCTTAAGTCATTGTGTAGATGAACACTAGAGCAACGCACACAAGTGTGTATGTCTCTGTGACAGCGAAGTTGGTGAGGGTCAGTTTCATAGACTGATACTGCAGACAGCGTTCTGTGACGGTTCTGAGTTTTCATTAACCCTATCTCCTCCAGTCTAGACAGGAAGGCCCCACACAGAAGCAAACAACCACTAACACTGTTATCCCAGTTAGTCCAACTTGTGTGTACAATTGAAACTGGATGTACATGAGTTGAACTTTATTTTCAATCACTGACGACAGCTTACTCACTATAATTTTCAAACATTTTAGAATTTAGGTGTCAACTTTTCTTAGCTTTGAGATATGTTTATCTGTTGGTCCTGTTTAAGGAATAAAACACCACCCTATTGTGTAACTCCAAAATGTTAAATAGAGGCAAATGGTCCTTTTTGAATGTATTTATTAATAATGTAATTTATTTTATAAATGATCAAATCATTTGACTTTTTTTTTTTTTTTTAGTTATAATGAATTTATAAAGAAATGTTTACAGTTGTTTTGTTATGAACAATTACTTCATTTATACGATTGCTGTGATATACTGTATGTGTCACGGTTATGTTCTGTTATGTGGACTTTTATTTTGACATTCTGTTCTGTTTCCTTTAGTTCCTGTTTCTCCACTCTGTTTAGTTTTGGTTTCCTTGGTTACTGGTTATGTTCTTGTTTCTTTCTAAAGTTACCTATGGCTGTTACCTGTGTCTAGTCCATCATACGTTCTCTTATGCTTTATTTGTGGTTTAAGTTACTTATTCCTGTCTCCGGTGCTGACCTGAGTGTTTGGTTTGAGAATAAAGACTATTTGTGTTTAAAAACTCTTTCGTCTCCATGCGTGCTGCAAACCACTGTAAAAAAAAAAAAAAAAATCAGCTGAATGGTGATGTCTTCACAAAATTCACACTTTACAAAATATCCTACAAAGTTTACATCTTAAACTAGTTTACAAAAGAAAAAAAGAAAAAAAAGAAAAAAAAAAAAAGAAAGAAAGACCGGAAAAAAATCCAGGTGGAACATTGCATTAAATTCCTCCTGTAAATTTAGTTGAAAGGAAGATGAAAATATTATAATTTTATTTTGGAAGTATATTTGGTAGTTTGTTGTTTCATTCCAGTCTAATATAGATAATAGGCAGCTAGGCTACAGTTTGAAAGTAAATTTTGCTGGTTATGTGTATGTTAATATAAAGTTTTGAAGACACTGTGGTCTGCTTTGGAATCGTCTCGGTTATGTATATAACCTTAGTTCCCTGAATAGGGAACGAGACGCTGCGTTGCCGCTATGGGAACGCCTCTGCGTGATGTCGTCATGAAGCACGTATGCAATCTGTCCAATCAGGACACGGTACGTCATAGGCAGGTGACGTCACCGACCAGGAACCATAAAGCCGCCCCAAACGCACTCACATTCAGCTTCTGAAAAAGGTCTGAAGCAAGTTGCTTACGGGCATGCAGGGAGTATGGCTAGTCAACGCAGTGTCTTGTTCCCTATTCAGGGAACTAAGGTTATATACATAACCGAGACGTTCCCTTTCAAGGGAACTCGCGCTGCGTTGCTGCTATGGGAACGAGAATACCAACTTCCCCATATGAGTAAGTGACCGTACGTGTGTAGCCGAGGCGCACACCTTACAGAAGCACCTGCGCCCCTGGAGTGGAGCCGAGGTCTAGTTCATAGAACCTCATGAACGTATGTGGCGATGACCAGCCTGCTGCATCACAGATGTCAGAAAGGGAAACCCCAGAAATAAATGCCTTAGAGGCAGCCATACTCCTTGTAGAGTGAGCCTTTACAGCCAAAGGTGAAGGCTGTCCAAACGACTCATAAGCAAGTGAGATGTGAAGCTGTGAAGCCTCGACCACCCACTTGCTCATTCTCTGCTTAGATGCCGGGAGTCCTTTCCTCTGTGCTCCGAAACACACAAAAAGTTGATCAGATTTCCTCCACAGGGCAGCTCTGTGGACGTACGCATCTAGTGCCCTCATTGGGCACAGCAGATTTAATTTTTCCTGGTCCGGTGACTGAAAGGGAGGCGGACATAGAGTTTGCAGCACAATAGGTCTCACAGGATTAGTGACAACCTTAGGGATATACCCTAACCTGGGATGTAAAAACGCCTTAATATTACCAGGCGCAAATTCCAGGCATGAAGGAGAGACCGACAGGGCTTGAATATCTCCAATTCTCTTGAGAGATGAAAGAGTTAAAAGAAACACTGTCTTCAGTGTTAGAAACTTTTCGTCGACCTCTTCGAAGGGGTCGAAGGGTGCCATGGACAGGCCCTGTGATACAATTGCCAAATCCCAAGCCGGTACTCTCGTACGTGCTGCAGGTCTGAGCCTTAAAGTGCCACGAAGGAAACGTACTACGTGTGGGTGTCTCCCCAGAGATACTCCACTGAAAGGAGCGTGGTAAGCAGCTAAGGCCACCATAGTGTGGAGGGGGATAACCCTGAAGAAAAACTTTCTTGCAGGAAGTCCAGTACTGCGCTGACCGGGCAGTTAACTGGGTCCCACTGGTGATCTTCACACCATGAAGTGAATAATCTCCACTTCAGTGCATATAGTTTCCTCGTGGAGGGAGCTCTGGACTGGAGTATGGTCTCAACAACCTCAGTTGGGAGACCTGAATCTATGAGCTGTGCCCCCTCAGGTGCCACGCCCACAGCATCCATGACTCCGGGCGGGGGTGCAGTATCAGACCGCCCGCTTGAGAGAGAAGGTCCCTCCTGATCGGAATCTCCATTGGAGACCCGTCGAGAAGGGACATCAGGTCCAAGAACCACACTCGGGCCAGAACGGGGCTATCAACAACAAACGAGCCCCTTCTCTGCGCACTCTCTCCAGATCTCCCGGGAGCAGAACGATCGGGGGAAATGCATACAGCGGTAGCCTCGGCCATGGCTGTACCATAGCATCCACCCCAAGAGGTGCTGGGTTTGACATCGAGAACCACAGTGGACAGTGAGTCGTCTCTCGAGACGCAAACAGATCCACTTGGGCTTTGCCGTAGTTCTCCCATAAGAGCTTCACCACCTCGGGGTGAAGTCTCCATTCCCCGGGCCTCGGCCCCTGCCTCAACAGGATGTCTGCTCCCACATTCAGGTACCCCGGGATGTAAACTGCTCTGAGGGATAGCAGTTTCCCTTGGGACCACAAGAGAATTTGATTCGCCAACTTGTAAAGTGGGCGTGATTTCAAACCCCCTTGATGATTTAAATACGAAATCACTGTTGTGTTGTCTGAACTGACTAACACATGTTGATTTCTGAGGTCTGGGAGGAAGTATTTCAATGCTAGAAATACCACCATCAACTCCAGGCGATTTATGTGGTTTCTTCCATATGTCTAGAGCACGTAAGCATCGCCGCATGACTCTGATCATACAAAATGAGTTCCCCCTTGGTGAGAACCCCTTGGTTTTGAGCCAACACTGTAATGGTCTCATGTTCAGCAGGCCGAATGGAATCACATTGGATGCTGCTGCCATGAGACCCAGCACTTTCTGAAATTGTTTTACAGTGAGTGACTGGCCTAGCTTTATGTGTGAGACAGTTGATAGGATTGATGTTATGCGAAATGGAGATAGACGGGCCCGCATAATCACCGAATCCCATACCACGCGCAGATAAGTGCTTCTCTGAGCTGGAGAAAGCACACTTTTCTTCGCGTTTAGTCTCAGCCCCAACCTTCTCATGTGAGCGAGAACAACATCTCGATGTTGAACCACCATCTGCTCTGACTGAGCCAAAATCAACCAATCGTCGATGTAGTTGAGAATGCGGATGCCCTGCATACGCACCCACATGGAAAAAACCTATATAAACATATATGTTTCAATATAGGTTTTGATATAGGTTTTACATATATGTGACATATATAAAATTGGCCGTTTTCCTATATTATATGTACACATATATGTACACATATATGTACACACACATATATATATATATATATATATATATATATATATATATATATATATATATATATATATATATATATATATATATATATACACATATATGTACATATATGTACATATATGTACACATAATATAGGAAAACGGCCAATTTTATATATGTCACATATATTAAAAACCTATATCAAACCTATATTGAAACATATATGTTTATATAGGTTTTTTCCATGTGGGACCAATTTCACGTGTTCGTGTAGCGGTGTGTTTTCTGCGTTGTGTCGTAATCAAAGACAGACTGCGAAAAATCTTGCCATCAGGTCCTCACTTTATTCTGTATAACACAAATGGCAATATATGAGGACTTGTGCAGCATACAAACAGCATGCGGCAGCAACGCACAACGCTGAGAAAGAGAGATATTAAAAGTAACTTAAGTAAAGAAAAATAATCAACGAAACATCTGAATGTACATCACAGAGGGGTTTTGGATTACAATCATACAAATATATCATGTGAATTCAGCTGTTACATGAAACATGGCCTTAATTGAATCACTGCAAAAACTTTGTGCGACCTACCGCTGTGATGTCTCATGCAGACTGGGAAGCAGCAAAGTGCGTCAACACCCCAAGTCAGCATGGCGGCAGGAAACCCCAAATATGGTCATGGCAAGTGGAATCACAAAATAATTGTCTAAATACATAACTGCTACATTCGCACATACATAAGTTCTTGCATAATTTTTTTCGTTAATTCTTAGTTTTTGCCTTGATAATAGAAAATATGAGCTAGGCATCATGTATGACAGTCAAAAATGAGATATGAGCTACAAAATGACCAGATCCTGCCATTAGCTATATAGAAGACATATCTTGTATGTATAGGGCTTATATGTGGATATGAAGAAGCAATACAGGAGACCTATATTTCCTGTATATGCACATATATGCACCTCAATTTTGCCTATATGTGGCATATATACGCATATATGCAGCATATATGCAGTATATATACGCATATATGCAGCATATATGCGCATATATGCAGCATATATATTATCATATATGTGCATATATGCAGCATATACGTGCATATACACTGCATATAGGTTTCATATATGCGCATATATCCACATATAGGTTCTTTCCATGTGGGCAAGGGCGCCAGAGCCGCATCTACACATTTTGTGAAGGTTCGAGGTGACAATGCTAGGCTGAAGGGAAGAACCTTGTATTGGTAAGCTTCGCCCCCGAAAGCAAACCTTAGGAACTTCCTGTGTTGCGGGAGGATTGATACATGAAAGTATGCGTCCTTTAGATCTATTGTGACAAACCAGTCCTCGGACCTGATTTGTGACACGATGTGATTCACTGTCAGCATTTTGAACTTGAGTTTTGCCACTGCTTTGTTCAACTGACGTAGATCTAAAATTGGGCGAAATCCCCCGTCTTTCTTTAGCACAATGAAATAGCGGCTGTAAAATCCTGACTCCCTGCTGGGAGAAGGAACCCTTTCTATAGCCTCCTTTCGCAAGAGAGTCTCTACTTCTTGTGCCAGTACCAGAGCCTGCTCTGAATCCACCACTGTGGGTAGAACCCCATTGAACTGAGGCGGGTGTGTGCGAAACTGAATCGCATACCCCTTTTCTATCATGTGCAGGACCCACCGAGATACTTTTGACAGATTTTTCCACTCTGACAAAAAATCTACTAAGGGTACCAGTCTCTCGAGACTGGCCTCTGGTAAAATATGAGCAGCCAGTGCAGTGCCCTGAAGCGGTACCCCGACAGGTGTAAGGGTGGAACTCCTACAGCGGTTCAGACTGTAAGGTTTGCCGAGCGACTAAAGAAACTTTATCAGTAAGATGTTAGAAAACTATACATTTCTTGTCTATTACCACCCACTGCAACTTATACCAACGACGGAAATAAGCGCAGTTATAATAGCAAAATATGTGGGAGAGCGTTGCTATAGTGTGACAATATTGTATTGCAATAGGGAGCACATTATTGTTACTAAATCAAAATTAGTTAGCACATCATTTGTAATTGAAAGGGTTTAATGACAATATCTGATTATGGTTACACTTAAAATAATAGATGTATGGGATGATAAAATCATATACCATTAATTGTACACAGCATGTATGTAAAAAGTTACCTGAGAGAGAGAAAGAGAAAGAGAGAGAGAGAGAGAGAGAGAGGGAGAGAGAGAGAGAGGGCAAGAGAGTGCCCAAGATCCAAGGATCCAAGAAAGAAGAGCAGAGTATCAAAGAGACCAGAGCAACAGTTACAATCTTCTTTTATCCCTTCCCTGACCATGTGACCAAAACTCAAATGTGAGACATTCAAACTGACCAATCAGAAGATTAAAACTTCCCCCACTGTACTAAAGGTGTGACCATTTGTAGACCCCCGATTTACACACAGCTTGGCCTACAGGGCTTGATCACTATCAGCACCTTTGAGCCTTCCAAACGGCCCTTGTAGCAAGAGAGAGGGGGTTGAAACAGTAAAGCAAATGTCTTTGTTCATTTTAAAATATCTTTAGATATTTTCAATTCTTACAGTCCCTCCTTGGTACCTTTGGCCACATTCATGGAGTCAAAAGGTGGCACAGTCCATAAAGACATGCTTTCTGTTGTGTGTAGATGTCAACTTCAGACTTCTTGTCCAGACTTGTTGCAATAGCAGTTGGTCAGTCTTCAGTCTTTGTTCCCCCTTCAGTCCTGCATGAGAAGGTCCATCAAATGGCGTGGCACCGTTCATAGATATGCAAATCATCCATCAAACTCTTCACACCTCCACAAGAATCAGGCACTGATAATGGTAGAACTCAGCTGTCCCTCCTTTGAGACAAGACACAGGATTTGAACTTTGGCAGCAGGGATCCTGTGATTTAAAACAACATATAGCACAACAAACAGCAAAAGCATACATATGGCATTTTTCATTGGTCAGAGGTTTGATGTGGTCAGATTAAATGTGTCTCTGGCAATACGCCCTTAAATTGATGTACTTGATAAAGTGGTCAAGGCGAGAACAAAAGAAGATCTTACAAGCTCTTACATTGTTTTTGGAAACATTGAAATAAATTGCATAATAACAAAACAACAAATGTTGGTTTAAAACACCCCATTGTCATGAAGAGTATCAGCAAAATATTCAGTGTAACCAAATACAGAGATTCAATTGGATTGATGTCCAAAAACATTGTTACAATTCAAATGGACAAAATACAAAGAAACAAATCAAATAAGCTTCAGAATTGTTTCAGATGCATTAATGATAATACAAATTTTGTGCTTAAGTAAGAATGAGAAATACTAACATACATTTTGATATTTAATTTCGTGAGACAAATATTCTAAGTGATTTAGTAAATCCAAAGTCAAAACAAAACAAAACAACACAATAACTGGATAAATTCGTGAGACAAATATTCTAAGTGATTTAGTAAATCCAAAGTCAAAACAAAACAACACAACACAATAACTGGATAAAATTCACAGTTATAATACAGTCTAAACTTAAAGACTTAAATAATACTGTATGCATACATTTTGTGAGGCATATGTAGATGTAGATTTGACTGTGAGTGAAGATCAAATCTATGTGCCTGCATTTAGCTGTGGCTATGTGTAAATTCAATCATGCTCCAAACAAAGGTGGGGGAGTTTTACAATTGTGATGCAAATTTGGTCCTGTTGTAACAGGGAGCCAGCATGAAAATGTGAGTATGAGGTGTGATCTGGCTCAAAACTTTTCCACACCAATGTTTTTGTTAAGGAGCATGATGAAGTACAAAGTTCAGAGTTTTAGAGCATTTTCATGGTTAATGCAGTTCTGAATCAAATTGTAGCCACAAGGCAATTCTGTGCTCCTGTACATGTTTTTACTCTAGTGTTGGAAATCTCAGAAGCATAGACCAGGAGACTTTGGGATCTCTTGAAGCAGAAGTTACTCTTTATTGAGAAACACGCTGTGCGTCGCTGTGGTCATCCAAAATCTGACTAAGGCATTGTACTTGGTAGTTCATATACATTCAAGGGGGAGGGATCAGCCCATTCTCTACATTTCCCAGCCATGATCTAATCAGCATAACTGTGTCATTCAAATGCATATGTGCTAATCCAATCAGTCTGACAGTATCGCCCATACCTTTACATTATCATAGAGACAAAGGCACTGCTGTATCTTGAGCTTGTCATGCCAAATAGTCAGGAAGACAAAAGGTTAATGTCACACACCCCTGAGCTGCCTGCCTTGATCTCCTTAGAATGTCATTATCTTTACCTTAACATAAATACAAAAGCTTAAAGCTAAATACAATATACTTCACCTTAGTAATTAATGTGAGGTGATGTCAGTATGTAGGATCAACAAATCTTAAACAGATTATTAAATTTGTAATCCCACAGTTCCCCCTTTGAGAGTTCTAATAACTCTCACATAATACAAATTTAAACCTTCTTAAATCCCTTCTATAACATATGTTTGTTAACATAAGTCCCATCTTCCAGTCATGCAACTTGTAACAGTTACAGGCACATACATCTTATTCTGTGTCGTGTCCAACATTTACATAAGTGTTGTTCTTTAACTTGAGTATACTGTTGACACATATACAACGCAGGGTGGTAACATGTTGTATAAACTACATGATGACACAGAAAACCATGTAGCATAAGCGTGGAAGTCCTAAAAGTCCATGGCGCCTGAATGTCTGTGGAGTCTGTTCCCGGTAAAGTCCATTTCCATGTTTGTCCCAAGATGATTCTTTGTCGTTGTGCAATTCTGAGTTGCTCAGATGACTCCATCATCATGAAGGTTGTTCATGGATATCTGAGGTGATGCTTTATACCAGGTGCTGCTAATGAGAAGTCATGGCATATACACATACCTGCACACAAGAAAACAAAGAGACAGCAGACCAGCAGTATTCATGCATAGACTTTAGTACGTTAGACCTCTGATGATCGTATAGATTTTCTGTCTAACTCTGATCATCATAAACTTCTAGTGATCGTATAGTGGTTTTGTTCTTTTTCTTAACCTAGTCTTAATCAATTTGACACCTATAGACCAGTAAGGTGGGGATAAACTGAGAGAGGGGGAAACCTATGAGGAAGTCTTCACCACAGGGTTAGCCCCCGAGGCCTTTTGCACTTCGGTTCTTCCCTGGGCTCCTCACTGGTCTGTGTGTCCTATTCTCTCCCTGTAATTAAATTACAAACTTTATTGTGCTACATCTCCATCTTCCATTGAAACATCAGTCATAGCAGACATCATAACCCATAGAGGAGTGAATGGTATGTGCTGTAGTATAACATTTAAGGCTGTGAGTGTACTTAACCTGTGTCCCCAAATGGTGGAAGTGATAGTCAACTTTCTTTTGTTCAGAATGAGTCTTTCAGCTTTCTTGTACATGACTGGGGAAATTAAGCACTCACAGCCCAAATGGTTAGCATGTCAGCAAGCTGCTGTTCCAAGAGTTTGGAGAAGAGGGGAGGGGCAGTTTCAATGTAGCAAGTAGACTGAGTAGGAGCTGAGTAAAGCTGTTCATTTCTTTTAATGTCTTTTTGTTTTTCCTACACTCTTTCATCCAATGTCCAGGTTTACCACAGTAATGACAACTGCCTTCTCTCTTAGGACATTTATGTTTCTGTCGATTCTCTGTGTTGACATTAAAGGATGCTGCTGCAATCTTTACTCTTGTCTTGACATCAGAGTCTCTTTAGCAAATAGCTAACCTATCCAAGTTGTTTTGCAGGGTTCCATTGGACCATGTGAGGTCTAAGAAAGGCAATGCATTTCTGTATTCTGATGAAAGCCCATCGAACCACAGGAGGACCAGTGGTCCATTATCCTCTAACACCTTCTCTGGAGTGTCAACTATTCCACTGTATGCTGCCGCTGACTGACAAAATCTTTCAGTGTACTCACTTACAGTTTCATCCTTCTTCTGTACACAACTAGTGATCTTTGACCAGTCCACCTTTGGTCCAACAAGGTTCTGTAACACTCTCAGAACTCCTTCTCTCAATTCGCCTTTGCTGGAATGCCGAAACTCAGAATTATTTACAGCACTTTCAAAATCATTGAACTCTGACTCTTTCAGGATTTGTGACATTAGCTGTGTGACTTCAGCTAGGGACATATCATAGAGCTTCATTTTTCTGGACAACTCTGTCCTAAACTCAGAAAAATTTCTATGCACTAATGGCAAATTCTCAGCAATTCTTTCTATGTCTTCAGGACCTATAGCGGTACTGACTGCTTGTAACTGCAGTATGGGGGTTACAGATGTAACTGTGTCAACCCCTTTTGCCCTACTCTGAGCCTTTTGTCTCGCTCCACACACTTCAACTGCATTTACATCTTTATCCATCAATCCAGTATTGCTGTTGCCCTCTAGTCTACAGAAAGACTGTAAGTCAGGATAGCTTTCATCTGACTGTTCGTCTTTTGAGTCACATGTGGTTGAGGCTTTGTTAAGGCCCAACTTCTGAGTGAGACGAGACACTCGAGTGTGCAACTGTTTGTTCTGCTTTTCTAACTTAGCAATACGTTGGATTTGTTCTTGTGCAATGGATAGAGTAAATTCTGTGGCAGCAGATAATGCCCTTCATATTTTTCTTACGAATACAAGCACCAAGTACCTTTTTGCATTCTTCAATAGACCAAACCTTTTCTGGATGAATCCCAAATTTCTTTGTCAAATCCAATCTGACTGATTCAGTCACAATTGAGTCCATGTGCTTTCCTAACAATGATTTGAACTCACTATCTGTCCATAAAGGAGTAGCTAGTCCACCTTTCTCAGTTGTTTCTCAGTCGCGAAGGCCTCATCGACACGACAGCCAGTAGCACAGTTCCTCAACAGACCGTCCATACCGGCGTGATGAATACGATCCTCAACTGGATGGAAATGAAATAAATACTTTGATTGTTGCAATCCTATCAGACTTATGATAGCAACCTGATTGTAACAAAGCACTGTTCGCCAGAGGAGAACTGGCCCCCCAACTGAGCCTGGTTTCTCCCAAGGTTTTTTTTTTTTCTCCATTTTAACACCTATTTGCCACTTGTTTGCCACCTGATGTCACCTGGTGGAGTTTGGGTTCCTTGCCGCTGTGCCTTTGGCTTGCTTAGTTTGGGACACTTGACATTTGATATTCAATAGTATTCTTGACATTTATTCAACAGTGCTTCTGATCTGCCTGCATTGACACTATTATTTAAGAGCTGCTGTGCAGCCAAATTATGTACCAGTTATCAATTTAAAGCTGCTTTGACACAATCTGCATTGTAAAAAGCACTATATAAATAAAGGTGACTTGACTTGACTTGTTGGAATTAGTCTAGCGTTCTTTCTCAACATTGTGTAATGTCTTCCTGGCACAGCAATACACTTCAACACTTCCCTGACAGAGCAGAGGTTAACCTAGTTAATACACATTGTAATGTATTCAACCTTCGCTGGTGAGCAGAGTAGAACCAACTTGCTAACACACTGTAACAATTGTAACCTTCCCTGAATTAACAGAGGATGAACCTTCTTCTCTAGCAAAGTAGAGGATGGCTATTCTGTTAACACAGCACCTTCCCTGATTAAACAAAGGATACCAATATTAGCACTTAATGCTAATTTTCCCTGCCTTAACAGAGGATAAACTTCATCTCTAAAAGAACATTTTTAGAGGATAACTTAGTTAACCAAACCCTACAGCTGTCTGTTAACTCTTCTCTGACGGCACAGAGGATAACACATTTGTACTGGTCTTAATGGTTCTTTTGGATAGAGTATCACTCACCAACCCTTGGGTGCACAGGAAAATTCAGCCTGGATCTTCTTTTGGATCAGATCTTTGTTGTGCTTGAAGTTTCAATCTGGATTGAGGTGAGAAGCTCTATCCGGGCCACGGCACCAAAACTGTTGGAAATCTCAGAAGCATAGACCAGGAGACTTTGGGATCTCTTGAAGCAGAAGTTACTCTTTATTGAGAAACACGCTGTGGTCATCCAAAATCTGACTAAGGCATTGTAATTGGTAGTTCATATACATTCAAGGGGGAGGGATCAGCCCATTCTCTACATTTCCCAGCCATGATCTAATCAGCATAACTGTGTCATTCAAATGCATAGGTGCTAATCCAATCAGTCTGACAGTATCGCCCATACCTTTACATTATCATAGAGACAAAGGCACTGCTGTATCTTGAGCTTGTCATGCCAAATAGTCAGGAAGACAAAAGGTTAATGTCACACACCCTTGAGCTGCCAGCCTTGATCTCCTTAGAATGTCATTATCTTTACCTTAACATGCTAAATACAATATACTTCACCTTAGTAATTAATGTGAGGTGATGTCAGTATGCAGGATCAACAGATCTTAAACAGATTATTAAATTTGTAATCCCACACTAGCTATATGGAAAATAGCTGAGTTTTCCATTTAGGAGGCAAATAAATTCAACATAGTCACACATGCAACTAGAAATTGCTATACAATTTCTGTACTACACTTATTATTCCAATTAACTCAAGAAACATGGCCTAGAATGAATAACATCTACAACCTTGACCTAAGTGTTTAATCCAACACTTACAGTAAAGCAATCATGTGTTTTAAAGAATAAACTCAGCTAGTCTATGTGTACATATAGTATCACAAACAACTTTAATGTATGTTCTATGCGCGCAATGTGTTCAGCACAATTACAAATTTGAAAATACAAACAGGATCATTGCTATTGGGCTGCTAATCCACTAGCAAGCGAAGTCAATAGTTGGAGGCCTTGCATGAACAATGCAGTTGACTCACTTAGAGTTTTACCTGCAAATGAGCATTTATCTTTGCTCTTAGAATGTGGTTTCCTATTTTTCTGAAAATAAGGTGGAGGTCTACCCCTACCCAGTGACCAGCATTTTTCCTCTGTATGTCCTATTTTCTGACAGGAAATGCAAAACCTGTTCTCTTTGCCACAGGGTTGTTTGCTGAGTTCTCCTGGAGTTAGAGGATTTCCATGACTCAATAATGCTTGAACACCATGCGTTCTGGTACATGACTCTTCGCTATTACGGTGCTGCATCACCTTAAGAACTGAAATATGCACACTTTCTTGAGCAGTGGCCTCTGAACAAAACATTCCAGATTCATTAGAGCAATTCACCTCATCTAAGAAGTGAACATGCTTTTTAGCCCCATCACTGTTAAGCATTTTGGGAGACTTTTGAGCATTTAGCTTAGCCTTGAGATCTGCAATGGTCTCCTTGTGTTTTTTACACTTTTCAGTCAGAACTAACTGTTCAGCTAGTAAATTATCTAGCTGTGACTGAAGATCCTGAATCTTTAACTCTGACTTTTGTGCACTTCTTTACATTTAGCATCTATACTTGAAAATAGATGTGTGGTCACATCACGCAGCTGCGCACAACTTATGAAGTTTAAAGCCTCAATTATTTCACCACGTTTTGATTTCTTTTGGTGTTTGCCAATTATGTCCCACCATTTGAGCATTTCATAATCTGAACATTTAATCCCAATATATTGTTTCTTGAGTTTGCACAAAGTAGGCTCAACTTTTTTGCTCCATAAAGCAAACAATACTTCACTCTTTCCAGAAATTTTCCCTTCCATCCCTGAGGAGATCTGAATATCATACCATCAAACAATTAAAACAGACTTACCCATTCCTTGGTGAGAAAGTCAGCTTTAATCCATTCACAAATTCATCTGTGAAAAAATGTCCTCATTCTGATGACCGATCTAAGTAGATTTCAGAAAACTCACTGCAAGGGATCCCGGGTTTCAGCACCATCTGTAAGGGTGGAACTCCTACAGCGGTTCAGACTGTAAGGTTTGCAGAGCGACTAAAGAAACTTTATCAGTAAGATGTTAGAAAACTGTACATTTCTTGTCTATTACCACCCACTGCAACTTATGCCAACGATGGAAATAAGCGCAGTTATAATAGCAAAATATGTGGGAGAGCGTTGCTATAGTGTGACAATATTGTATTGCAATAGGGAGCACATTATTGTTACTAAATCAAAATTAGTTAGCACATCATTTGTAATTGAAAGGGTTTAATGACAGTATCTGTGTGATAAAATAAGGCTGGTAACTTACAACTCAAAGAGCCAAACAATGGGTTTGTTTTAAGATCATTTTATTCACTGTTTGTTTTTCACATGTGTCCAATGGAAGGTGCACATTCCATTGTGACCCATGTTTGTCCATCTTAGCCTTTTGGCCTGTAAAACAAGAAAAAGGTGAATGAATGAATGACTTGTTTGTTAATGAAAGTTTTTGTTGTCTTACCTTCTTCCGGGAGCTTCCTGATAGGAGGGGCCCGCAAACAGGAAGCTAGGTTTATACCATCCCAAAGGAGGAGGAGTTCAAGAATTAAGCATGTTTTAAAGGAAATTACATTGTTTGCATGTCTTTTTAGATTCTCATTGGTTTCCATAGGGAAAATAGAGTTTGATAAGGATGATGTGAATGTTTGTATTTCAATGCTGATGCCAAACATGTTTTTATAAACAAATGATGTAAATTGTAATTGAAATGGCCTTGACATTGGTCTGTTTGAATTTGAGGGGAGGAGCCTTAAGTTTAAAAAGGGTAATTGTTTGGACAAAAAGGTGAGAGGAACTGAGTGTGACTGTTGGGCCAGTAGCCAACTTACTTCATGTTTCCTATGTAAATATTATTTTGTTTTGTTTTTTGTTTTTTTTTCTTTATTTTTGTTTTGTTATCATTGTTTTGGAATATTGGTGATTGGAACCCAGTTGCACTGTCTGGAATATGCCCCCACAAGGAAATTAAATTCATCTTTAAGAACTTTCAGAGTTTTCCATCTTTTTTTTGCTGCCTGCCTTACCACTGTCAATGGCCACCTTACAACAATCTGATTATGGTTACAATTAAAATAATAGATGTATGGAATGATAAAATCCTATACCATTAATTGTACACAGCATGTATGTAAAAAGTTACCTGAGAGAGAGAAAAAGAAAGAGAGAGAGAGAGAGGGCAAGAGAGTGCCCAAGATCCAAGGATCCAAGAAAGAAGAGCAGAGTATCAAAGAGACCAGAGCAACAGTTACAATCTTCTTTTATCCCTTCCCTGACCATGTGACCAAAGCTCAAATGTGAGACATTCAAACTGACCAATCAGAAGATTAAAACTTCCCCCACTGTACTAAAGGTGTGACCATTAGTAGACCCCCGATGTACACACATCTTGGCCTACAGGGCTTGATCACTATCAGCACCTTTGAGCCTTCCAGGGGGTTGAAACAGTAAAGCAAATGTCTTTGTTCATTTTAAAATATCTTTAGATATTTTCAATTCTTACAGGTGTTTGTGACATCTGCATCAGAGGATGTGTTGCTTGAATCTCCAATTGTTTATTGAAAAACACAATTTCTTTATGTTACTTATGTCATTTTAATGCAGATAAAAATATATTTTAATGCAAAAACAATGCAGTGTGTGTGTGTGTGTGTGTGTGAAACAAAGAATGTCCTATAAAAATATATATATAACTGCTTCTGGTTAATGTGAAGTAACATAACTTGCCGTCATATTAGGCATGGCAAAGTATAATCTATGCCTAAAGTTACACCATAACTTCTGAAATAAGTGCTTTGTATTGGTAAGTGCAAAAACGAAATAAACTCACCGTCAACATCGGTATCAGATGCGGTAGCTTGGTCAACTGTGCTAGCAACAGTAGCATCATTGAAAGCGGAGGATGTTGAACTTTCATGGGATTCAACAACATCCACCGGATCGACGTCCAGTTTTGTCCCAAGTATATTATCGAGGTCATCATACCTGTCATAGACATGCCAGGCTCTACCCTCACACAGACACAGCGCACGTCATCGCCAGAGTACTAACCACGCACACCTGACATCAATCAGCACCCTCATCAGCAGCACCATAAAAGACACAAGCTCACACTCAGTCACTGTCCGGCAGAGATGCTCATGAGTCTTTTATCTGGAGTCTGAGTCAAGTCTGGAGTCTTTTGTCACCAGTTGAGTCGAAAAAATATCTCATAATCAAATCCTATATTTTATCCTAATTGTATTATATAGACAAAATTATATGATCTTTCTATAATCCATTTTATTTGAAATTAAGGTCTTATGATGTAAGGGATAATGTACATCCAGTTTGTTGTTTTATAATCCATTACAATGTATGGTCATCAGACCAAATTTCTATGAGGCTCCGCACCTCCTCACAACTCCAAGTTTGTCCGCGAGCTGCCATGCTAAAGTGCAAACTGTCAACAAACACTTCCTCATCCCATAATGCACAGCGCAGCTGACTAAGGCAGCTGGTTTAGTCCAAAAATGATCAGTACTTTTTGCAGTTGGGTCTGTTTGAGGTCGGATCACGTTCTCACCACAAACGAACCGCTCCAGAGTTTGTTTGAAAGCGTACCGAGACCACCTCTTCAAGGAGGTCTCGGTACACTTGTTTGGTCCGCTTTTGGTGCGCACCCGACTGCAATTGCTGCTTTCATGCCTGACCAAACGAACCGCACCAAAGGGGAAAACGAACTCTAGTATGATTCAACCAAACTAAATGAGGAAGGTGTGAAAGTGCCCTAAAGCTTTTCAATGTTGTTTGACGACTGAGGACACTTTGCAATAAATGGTAAGTAATTTCCATAAAAACTGATATAATTGTAAATAGATAATAAATTACTAATGTTGGATATGTTTGAGTAAAATCCATGTTGTTTATTGACTTGTATGTTATCCTCTTTAACAAACTTTAGGCTTGGAATTATCCAAACCAGATGTTCGGTAACTCACCCTTATGCCATCCCAAATGCATGTGATTTTTTTGTTGTTGTTGTTTTTCTGAAAAAAAATTGTGTTTTGTAATAATTTTGTTTTGCCTGTTTTCCCCCTCTCAAAGTGATGGTTTGCATTACTGTGTATGAATCGTCAAAGTATCAGCTAAATATCTTCTTTACATTTCTACTGAAGGAAAAAAAAAAGACTTATTGGATGGCCTGAAGGTGAGTAACAGCAAATTTTAATTTTTGTGTGAGTAATCCTTTTAATCAAGAATGATTAAATGTAATAGGGTGTAAAGATAATTTATGATTTGTTAATGTGTAACGAGTGTAAAAGCAACATTATTTTCACTCAAAATCCTCATTTTCTTATTAAAAACTCTGATTCTCTTATTTTGAATATATTATTTGATTTCATTTTATTGTCTTTTGATGTAATTATGCTGGTATGTATATTTTTGGAGTTTTATATATGATTATAAAATGTACTGCCCCTTTAAGAGACTCTTAACTGTGGACACATTCTTTCCTTGCTCAGTTCACGCTAAGCTAACTGAGATGAGGATGTCTCCTGGCTCACAGAGCCAAAGGTAACAATATTTTGATGTATTAGTTGATGTTTATGTTCAAAACTGTTCTTTGGAGAGTTATATCTTGATTTACAATGTGAGATTACACTGATGTGCCATTTTTGTCGAAGTTTGTATTATTTGTATGCTTGTGTGGCTTATCTGTTGCTGTTCTCCAACAGATTAAGTTTTTGAGAAGCCACACAATACATGCTTTCTAATATTAATTCTTTGTCTGTCCAGGTATGCCATTGTGTAATCTATGTATAACTGTCATTGTTCTGATATGTTTATTGTATAAACTGTTTTGTAAAGTGTTATAAATGTTTTTACATAAAATCAGTTCACGCTAAGCTAACTGAGAGGAGGATGTCTCCTGGCTCACAGAGCCAAAGATGAAGTTTTTGAGAAGCCATACAATATATGCTTTCTAATATTAATTCTTCTTCTGTCCAGTTCTTCCACCTTTCCAGAAAATAAAGAGCCAGCCAGAAATGGTCATAGAAGTTTGGTGTCCATTTGATCTATATACACACGCACAACGCAGAGTCAACGTCCCATCACATGGGACCGGTTACAGATGCATGTTTTATTTTCAGACTAAGTTATAAATGCAACTAATGACTGATTCGGATGCATTTCTTGATTGCAAATCTGGCCAGTCATTAAAGTGCACCTACTATGCCTTTTTAAGGTTCCTAATATTGTTTTGTGAGTCTCCTACAACAGGTTTACATGCATGCAAGGTCAAAAAAATTTGTTTTTTGATAATATTCATTTAATTTCACCTGAGTTTTCATTGTTTTGTAAACGATTCATTAGAAGCAGTTCAAAGAATCAGTCTCTCGAAACCCCTCCTTTCCGTGAGCTTACACTGCTCTGATTGGTCAGATGGCCCAATCCTATGTGATTGGTCTACTGTGCGCACTGCGTGCCCATTGCCATAAGGGCCATTCCACCGAATGGGTGACATTTGCTTGTTGAAACTCTTCAAAATTAAATTTTATTTATCTTTTTTCAACACTGAATCTAATACTACAAATATTTAACTACTCAAAATGTGTATTGGTCAATCTCAGGCATCTTTATTTAATTTTTTACAAGGTTTCAAAGCAGAAGATGGATGCATGTTTTCTCAGTCCTGTTACCAAAACTCATGTGCTGTTTAAAAAGCATGTTTAAAAGCATGTCAATTAATTCCTTTGTATTCACCTCAAGACAGTGTTTATTTTGAAGAAATGGTTGGTTATTTGTTCAAATAATTGATATTTGTGACAAAAAAAACAAAAAAACAACAACTTTATATTAAGACAAGGTGTATTTTACTAAAAACCGAAGACAGAAGCTTAAAGTATATCAGTTTTTTTTTTTTTTTTTTTTTTTTTTTTTTTTTTTTTTAATAATGTCACGAGTTTGTTTCCTCATAGAATCTTTGAGCTAATAAGGTTAAGCGTATTTGGCTTGCTGTCCGCTGTGGAGGGGCTTGAGGAAGCAGCTTCAACTCGAGCTTGGATATACCCCCCAGGGACTACTAGTGCCTGGAAGAGGAATACGATAGATGAGATGCCTAAATTACATGGAGGTGGAGGGATATCGAAACAACTGATGCCAGAGCAGGGTGAGTAGCTGCTTTTATGCTCTGGTCGTTAATTGAAAGATTAGGCTTCCCTCCTCTTGAAATTATGTTTGAATTTCACTAATTAAAAGATTAGATGGGTTCACTCCTCCCGAAATTACGTTGTGTACTTCACTTAATTAACAATTGTATAAATGATGGACCAAACAAAACTGATAAAAAACAGTGGTTTAACATTCTTTTTTTAGAAAAATATATAAAATTAGTAACAGGAATGAGCGCTTTGTAACAGGAATGAACACTGGGTAACAGGAATGAGTGTCCGTATGTGTGTGAGAAAGAAACTGTGTACATGTCCGTGTGTGAGTGAGATTTGTGTTGAAGGGATGTTCTATGTGATAGTAGTACTTCACAGTGAAGGAGGTGGAAAGAGAAATAAGGAGAGAGATGAGAAGAGAGAGAGAGATTTTTTATTTTTAAAACATCTTTATTACAATAAACAACCCATTAAAAAAAAACATTTAAATCAAGCATCAATCACTAAAAAAATACAAATTTTTGTCTAAAATACAAAAAAAAAAAAAAAAAAAAAAAAAAAAATTCATCATTAACATCACACAGTATACCTTTACAGCACCAAATTAATTCAAACTTTCCAAGGTCATCCATAGTTTTATAATAATTAAAATCTATTAAGATTCTTGATTTCACAGAGTTACCAAACACTGCTTCTAGACTATTACACACACCTTTATCCACTTTCTCCTTTCTTGTAATATAAATTGCCATTTTTGCATGACCTAATATAAAATTAAACACCTGACATTGATACTTGCGGTTCTCGAAATATTTAAAACCACAAATTAACTTCTTCATTGAAAAATGCTCATTAAAACATTAAAAAATATTATTTAAAACAATAAAGGTTTCAACCTTGAACACTGCATGAATGCATGGAAAATAGTTTTCCTTTGTAAACAAAAAGGACAATTCTGATCAATGTCAGGATTAATTACAGAAACAAAAGCATTCACAGCAATAGTCCCATATAACAATCTCCATTGCAAGTTCCCAATTCTCTTGGACAATGGTGACTTATACAATACTCTCCACTCTGATTTTTCATTATCTTCTAATTGAAGTACCTTACGCAATGGTGTGTCAATTCTCTTATCCAAAGCTTTCTTATTAAAAACTTTGACACAAATTTTATAACACTCTTTTCCAGATGTACACACTATGCCTATAACAATCAATTCTTTGACTTCTAAAAACGTGCCTTCACAATCACCCATAAAGGGAGTTAGATACAATTTGGGAAAAGGATCACTACAATCCGTGTTAATGGACCCCAAAGAATAATCCGTTAACAATTTCAATTCATTTTCAGAAAGGGGTGACCTACATTTGTCAAGTACTCTGGCAACCAAACAGGTAGATCTCACCCCCAGCTGTTCAATCATTGATTGCACATCTTTAAAATCAGTTCCTGCTATACGTTGTACAGTAGGTGGACAACCAAAATGGATATTACCGCCGCGCATACCGCCGCCGCAGGGCCGTTGCGTTAACTGAAATTCAGTCGCATGTAAAAAACTACTGCCAGGTGGCGCAAAGGGACGGATTGGAAAGTGACTGTAATAATAAAATGTTGGTTTGTAAACGGAGATGAAAGGACGAAGTAAAACAACAATAACATTATAATATAACATTTTAACATCCTTAAAAACCATTAGAAAATTTAAAGTGAGAGTTAATTTCAAAACGTGGGATAGTCTTAGGCTACAATCTATGCATCAAAAATTAAAAGAAAGACCTTTGCACAAAGTCTTACTGCATGCTATTGTCATTAAATAGTCATTACTAGGCATATATATATATATATATATATATATATATATATATATATATATATATATATATTTAGGAGCACACACACACGGATTAAAAATGTAATATTTTCATTCTGGTTGGCTCTTAGCAAAAAAAAAAAAAAAACTTCAAGTTCTATATGCGGAGCGAAATGAGAACGGTCCAGCATTAAGACCGCATTAAGAGCAATAATTCTTATTAAGTGCTATTCATCTTGTTTTTTTTTTATTGTTCTTGATTTTTTTTTTTTTTTTTTTTTTTTGGCTATTAGGCTATATATGCTATGTAATGTTTAGTGATATTGACATCACAGACTAAAATACCGACAAGAATAAATATTTAGGCTAATTTACTCATTAAAACCAAAGGTGTTCATCAGTGATTGTACATCAAGAGCAAGGACACGTTGTATGCATTTTGTTTTGTGCTTTTACCAGAACGAAACGCTGGATTGTCTGTGTGAAAACTGCGCGTGTGCACGAGCGCCAAGAGAACTGATAACAGCAGCAACGAGCACTGGCCATGATTTCAGAAACAACACGTTCCAGCGGATAGATCGGCTCTTATTTAACACAGACCTATATCTTATCGAATTGAGATATTTCTTTCTTTTTAGGTACAATTATTCGCTGAGTTTAAGTTCACTTTTGAGACGTTTCAGATTCTCGCAGAGAGACAGCTGAAAGCGCACCCTGTTTTTTATTTTATTTTATTTTATTTGTCAAAAGTATAAGGTTTTGTTGTTATTGTGAGCGTACACAAATAAAAGTAGACCATTTGTAGTCTTGCACTAATCTGTAGGCTATCGCCAAAAATGACGGAAGGCCTATTTTAAGTTGTTTGTCATGAGGAGAAAATCCATCAGAACACTCCGGCGCTTTCGTCGGCCAGAGGGATAAAAATGTAGCCAATTTAGTTTCATATTTATATTTAAATATTGGGCTATTGCCTATTATTATTATTATTATTATTATTATTATTATTATTATTATTATTATTTTAATTTCACCTATGTTCATTATGAAAAGGGAATAGCATGACGGATGCGCAATGTCGGGAGACATGCAGCGGGTCAGACATGAGTTCGACCACTTCATTAAGTTTTGTTTTATAGTAAGTCTTTCTTTAAAGTGAATTTCGTTTTGTAGAAATTGTATCTTAATTTCAATCAATGTTTCATCAACCAATTGCCTATATTTAATAAATAGGAAGAAAACCAAGAACGTCGGGTGTGGAATGGATTGCGTAACAAACGAACTCATGTTTCCGTGGCCTTTAAATAAGGCTGAATCAATATACGTCTTTCTGTTTTAATTAAATTTATTTATTACTTTATTACATGTCTTTATTACTTAAATAATTGATAAGATGTTTTTGGTCGAACAATATATTTTAGCTGGTCTAGTTAGACACAAATTTGCATAGTGGCTTATTGTGCAAACGTTTTTGTTTCCTACCACACGCCAAACTCATAACATTTCTTGCAGATTTAAAAAAAAAAAAAATAAAAAAATAACACGACGCTCCGACTTTTAAAAAATCCCTCCTCGCTCCAGTCAAAACTTCGCACATACTCTGCTCGGCAGCAGCAGACGCTTCCAAACGCGCGGGGGGAGGGTTGTGTAAGGACTTAGCCTATTTATTAGCTCAAATTAATTGTTACAGGGAATAAGAATTGAATCAACTGTAAATGATTCACTGTAAATGATTCAGAATTAATATTTAACACTCCATCAATTATTCGTCCAGCGAAAATTGAGGTTAGAGTATTTTACCAATTCTGGATAAAATATTATTCTGCGGCCAACAGTAACAATATTTTATTATGATTATTGTTATTGTAATTATTATATTATAAGCAAGAGGTAACTTGATCTTTTACGTTTAAGGCAGTAATTTGACACACAGCACAAGAAACTCGTATATGTGAAAATCAAAACAAGATTTATTGACTACTTCTAATGATTACAGGAAACTAAGGCTAAACACACACACACACACACACACACACACACACACACACACACACACACACATACATACATGCACACACATTCGCGGAGTTGATGAGTTATGAAAAGTCCCAAGTTCAGTGCTAACTTAACTCATAACCTGAGGAAAATCACAAAAGCAGAGCTTTGGCTTGATTCTTTAGGTTTAAAGGAGTTTCACCAGTTTCCAGCAAGAGAGAGAGAAGTTTGCTTGTACCTGCGTTTGCTGTGACAGCTGAGGTAATCGGGTTGTTCCGTGACTCGTGTACAGCGGAATCCCGTTCTGGATTGGCTGTCTTTCAGGTGACGTCTTCTCTGGAAAGCCCTGTGGGTTGCGCGGAAGCTTTGAAGGATGCTGCTGGCTGGTGCAACTGTTCTGAGCGTCTGGCTTGAGCGGCTCTCTTCTTGGGAGACTTTGGTCAGATATTTCACGAAGTGTTTTGGAGTCTGGATGTGACGGCTGTCGAATGATCAGCGGCGCAGCTCGTGGTTGAAGTCGGGTGTTCGATGGAAAATCAGCCCCGGTCAATCAGTTATCAATGACCCATGCGACTTTTCCGCCGTGGTCAAAGTAGCGGTGCTTCGGCTAACGGGCTTCAACGACTGTGCTTCAGTCCGGCTTCTGACCGATTTCGAGCGATTTCTGACCGACTTCTGACTGATTTCTGACTTCCAGCTTCTGACATTAGCTTGTTCGGACAGCATAGTTTTAAGGGAGCGATCCTCCAATGAGACGTTGCTACGGAGATTAGACACGCCTCGTCTATTGTCTATTGATCACATCGCGTGATATCTGCAGAACATTCTCCTGTTTTATTAACAACTTTATAAAGTTTCTTAATATTTTCCTGATACTGAATTTTAATGTTTCATTCACACAGAATTACAGAGAATTATAAATTTTGCATTTAGAACTCAAACATGACACACTTCTTACACACATATTACTAGACTGACCTAATTAAAACAATGATTACAATAATGCATTTGAAGAAAACCCAAATATTGAATACATTGAATAGACATGTTAGTAATTACATCATGGCATGTATTATTCTGTATATAGTTTAAAATGATCTCTTAATGATGGTCCATTTGAAATTCAAGATTGAGTCTGTAAGCATAAAGTCATTGAACAGTGACCGGAGTCACAAGTGACCGGGTCAAAATGGATACCTCCACACAAAGGGAGGTATAGATAGGACAGATTCGTCTTTAAATCCGTTGATGGGTGTTTTCCTGTTCCGTCCGATAATACAAGAGGGTTTTGTGAGAGAGTCAATAGACTTAATGTGATCAGACCCTGTGATAGGTTCTGATTAGTTTATTGCTGATGAGCTAAAAAGTCCTTTAGACAGAGTCCTTTGTTAAAAGAAGTCGTGTCATCACTTCTGTTAAGGCTAGGTTTTTCCTGTCAGGAAATGGATCTTTTGGACCAAATGAAGCTTTGTTCAATCATGCCTCTGGCTGATAAAGCCATTTGGTAACGTCTGTCGAACGAGTCCCTACAGTTGATCCCATTCGGAACTTCTGCAAATCCCCATAACACACACAAATAAAGAAACTTACTGCAAATACTCATAACAGAATCTAACAATTGTGTGTTTCGTCAGCTTATTTCATATGATCAGACCAGGATGTTAAAATTAACAAAAAGCACCAAGATTGCAAAAAGGTCTGTCATGCGCATAGTTTAGGCTAATATTTTGAGTCTCCCGCCCTCTGGATTAATGGCTTTGGTGACAAACATTTTAAACAAAGCGCCCTTCCCCCTATCTCAAACTTGTCAAGTGTTGCAGAGCAAGCACTGTTAGGTTGGGTAAGTGCTTTTTATACACACAAGATAATGTAAATATTATTGATATATAAATGGAACACAATCGGTGTGTTGTTTTTGTTTGTTTTTCTTTAACATTTTTATTTTATTTCTTTGTCTTTAAGGAACATTGGATGGCAGTAAAGATTCTGTACAGTTATTGTTCTAATAATACGGAGCCATAATGTTACATATCTTGGTCAATTAATATAAATATAAATAAATATGCCTAAATAAATAGCAAAAACCTAGATTGGGTTTGTAAGGTTCATTTGAACTATAATTTAATAATTTAATAATTTATGTTGAGGTACAATGTACAGATGCCTATATGTTTTGCATAAAGTAAGAATATTTAATAAAGAATCTTAAACTTCCAATGTTAAACATGTTCTCATCATTTTGCTCTTAACTGCAGTCAAAATACAAATAGGCCTATAAAATATTCATATGCATTGAGTAGCCCATTGTGGAGAGTCAGATTAGGCGCAAACTATCTATAGCAGAAACTTTTTATCTTAATAACCTAGCACTTCTTGAATAACAAAATGTTGATTATTGGGATATCAACATTCTTTTTTTCCTAATTGTGTAGCTTATGAGCGTGCAATTGCAGTTTATCAGATTGTTGCATAGCTATGATTGCACGATATGGTTGAAACATTAAAGCATTAAAATCGTCTGATAATCATACAGTAGTTAACATGAACCCTTTGTAAGCGATGTATTACCATTACATCATGGGCGTACGGGACACCCCCTCAGCCCCCACCCTATGATGGGCCCCGTCGCAGATTTACTAGCCTTTGCTTTTTTTTAACTAAACTCAATTGACTATAAAGATAAAAAGAAAGCATCCAACTGAAGCCCAAAATTGCAAGCAGAATACCATAGAAAATAGTACTAAATTACCACAAAATGGGGAAAAATTCACTGTTGTTTCCATCGCCGTTTGTAAGGTAACCAAGACAACAGCAAGCTTTGATGCGCTGTGCTACTGTGTTACTGTTAGCGGTTGTGTGCCGAGACAAATAAATATGTTAATTCTTTGCTGAGATATTATTATTATTATTATTATTATTATTATTATTATTATTATTATATTTCCCAAACGTAAATATCATAGTCTATCATACCAATAAGTCTAGAGTTAGGCTATTTCTTTATTCTTTTACTGTAAATACATGAATTTAGTTTAGGCCTATATCATTTGATGCACCAATCGAAATTACTGAAAATGTGCGGCCGAAACAGCAATTTATGCACTTGTCTAGAAGGGAACCTTATATAGACTATAGCCTAACGCAAATTTGTGTCTAACTTAGAATTTAGACCAACTAAAATATATTGTTAGACCAAAACATCTTATCAATTAATTAAGTAATAAAGACATGTATTTAATACATAATAAAAACAGAAAGACGTATATTGATTCAGTCTTATTCAAAGGCCGTGGAAACATGAGTTTGTTTGTTACGCAATCCATTCCACACCCGACGTTCATGGTTTTCTTCCTATTTATTAAATATAGGCAATTGGTTGATGAAACATTGATTGAAATTAAGATACAATTTCTACAAAACGAAATTCACTTTAAAGAGAGACTTACTATAAAACAAAACTTAATGAAGTGGCCAAACTTATGTCTGACCCGCTGCATGTCTCCCAACATTAAAATATAAATATGAAACTAAATTGGTTACATTTTTATCCCTCTGGTCGACGAAAGCGGCGGCGCGTTCTGATGGATTTTCTCCTCATGACAGAAACAACTTAAAACAGGCCTTCCGTCATTTTTGGCGATAGCCTACAGATTAGTGCAAGACTACAAATGGTCTACTTTTATTTGTGTACGCTCACAATAACAACAAAACCTTGTACTTTTGACAAATAAAATAAAAAAACAGGGTGAGCATTCAGCTGTCTCTCTGCGAGAATCTGAAACGTCTCAAAAATGAACTTAAACTCAGCGAATAATTGTACCTAAAAAGAAAGAATAATAAATAATAATAACAATAATAATAAATTCGTAGGTCTGTGTTAAATAAGAGGCGATCTATGTGCTGGAATGTGTTGTTTCTGAATTTGTATTTGATATTTTAAGGAATAGAAGACACTCCTGCATTTAAATGCGGCTGCAGGAGTTGCAGTTTTTTTATGAGGTTTTATTAATCCGTCCATTCTTTTTAGTTTTAATGATTTAGCTAAATCGTGCCTTAATAATGGGAGCAAAATTATTCGGTGACTCACGTTTTACTAAAATAAAGGATATAATTCATGAAACACGCAACAATTTCTTAATCAATGTCCAAACAGATATATATATATACAGGCTATATTTTTCCTAAGTAGTTATCTGTCAAATAAAGGACAGGTAACGAATAACAAAGAATGTGCGTGTCAAAAACCCATGCTGTTTTATTAAAGGAGTTTAAAATATAAATAAAAATGTATTTGTGATAAATATAGGCCTAATATGTGAGAAAATTGACATTTTGCTTAAAGATAAATGTGCTTTGATGCATTTGTTGGATAACTTGTGGTTAAAGCGCCACTCAGCGGTCAAAAGCTGCAAATGCACTTTGCGACGCGGCGGCGGCGGCACGCGCGGCGGTAGAAACACTGTTTTGGATGGCCACGTACTGTACATGTCCAATAGTTGAAATTCCAGAGTTAAGAAGATTCTCTTCTATCACAGAGTATCCCAGTTCTTTGGACAGATCCAAACGTGAGCCAAAAATTAATGGTTCTTGCAGCAACCAATTTGCAGAATTTACAGTCCTTTTCTTTTGTACTTCAAACAAAGCCCAGACTTTGAACAGATTTCGATAAAAAACAGGAAACTTGGAGAGCTTTAGCTTTTGAGGATCCATCCAAAACAAGACTTTATCCAGACCTAATCCTCCAAACTCTCTCAATAAAGAGAAAGCTACAATCTTCCAGTTTGCATTCTCTGAGCCTTTTAAAAGTCTTTGTATGAACTGAATTTGGAAAGCTGCTATTCGACTCTGCAAATGTACCAGTCCATGTCCTCCTTCATCTTTAGAAAGGTACAGTACATGTTTTGGCACCCAATGCAGCTTATCCCAGAAAAAGTCTATTAAAATTGGCTGAATCTTAACCACAAAGTCTGCTGGGGGGTCTACAAAAATCACAATGCCAGAGAGTGGAGGCCACTAAATTATTAATAATCAATATTCGCCCCTTTTAAGACATTTTTGGAAGTAAAAACTTTCACCTATTTAGGCGCCCTTTTACCTTCTCAATAACATCTTCAGAATTTTTCTTAACAACATTCTCATTACCCAAAAAAACTCCCAAGTATTTAATACTATCCCTGGTCCATTTTAGACCAGCTGGAAGAATGGGATCACCACCCAACCAACTTCCAACAATTATTGCCAATTTACCTTTGCTGAAGAAACACTTTTAAAATCTTCCAATAATTGCAGCATCATGTTCACATCATTTTGACCTTTAATTAGTACCACCACGTCATCAGCGTAAACCGATAATTTAACAGTGGAATTTGGAATGTTCACACCTGACATCTCTGCTCTTAACTTATTTAAAAGAGGTTCTATGGCTAATGTATAAAGCATACCAGATAAAGCGCAGCCTTGCCTAACCCCTCTTAAAACCTTAAAAGGACAGCATAAGTCACCATTTATTTTCAACATACTCTCAACGTCACAATACAAAGCTTTAATCATTGATATAAAATTAGAACTAAAACCAAAAGCTTCAAAAACATTCCACAAATAACTGTTGTAACGATGTAGCAGTTCGTACAGTTATTAATTAATTTATGGGTGGAATATGAATATAATAATTCATAAAGCTTTATGAATAATTATTATGCACATACCGACCCAAGGGGGAATTAAACATATATTGTGAATCAATTACAACGAATTATAATTAATTACATATATGATTAGTTCAGGTTCAATAATTATTTAGAGAAACTACCAGCTCGTCCAGCAAACCATTGCTTCTCATAGAATATTATGAACGGAGTTATTCTCTGGCCATGAGAATAAATTCCTATTATAGCATCAAAGCATAAAACGATCGAAAAACATTAAAGTGACTTGGTCTTCAGTTGAAAGAACAAACAGAACAATCGAGCGTGAATAACGTTTTAATATATGCAAACTACGAATACAGAGGTTATACGTCTAAATATATATACAAGAATATACACACATATGTACAAGAGTGGAAGTAGAGAAGGAAAGAGAGAAGGCAAGTAGCAAACTTACAAAACAGTCCTTGAAGCCAGCAGGGAAATCAATTTCATCATCTAAGATTGAGAAACGGCAGTATACTTGCACTGGTTGTGCATGTCGAATTTCAGTTTAGCGCTGGTGCAGTTCGTTGGCTTCTTCCGTTCCGCGGGAAGGTTTGAACTGAGGACTTGAGAGTTAGTTTCGCTGGAAGATGGTGGTCCCGAAGGTGAGCGCGATGGCAGCGCGGTCGCCGTGATGTCCGGGAGAGACGTGCGTGAGTAGGCGATGGATGATTCAGGGCCGTCGGGAGAACACACAGAAGAATCCTGGTGCCCCTTTTTTATGATAGATAAGCCGACACACCTCCTTGAGGTGGAATAGCCAATGACATTGCTGCAAAATTGGCGGGCAAGTTATTTCTTTGTCTTGTCTCCAAGCTGAATTTACATACCTAATGACTATCAGATCGGATTTCGAGATGGAGTGCTTTCTTCACAATATCATTAAACACATAGAAAAATGCGTTTGTCAGCTATGTGACCTATCTCAGTGAATAGCTCGAGTCCGGAGCTTTACAGAGAGATAAAACTCGATAGATCAGAAAGGCATAGAAAAGAAGTTATGGTTTACAGACAAAAGTCCATAATTCAAATGCACACTAGCACAAATACACTCATTTAAACACTAGGAAACATGCATACGCCCTAAATACATGATGGATATATTTTGGCATAGTTGTATTTTACATATACAGTCAAAATGTATGTTTGTGTGTTTCTGTATGTGTTTGTGTGTGGGTGTGTGTGTGTTGGAATGTGTTCTGGACAGTCTCTGGGGGGGTAGTGTTCCTTTGAAGTCACCAAAGTGAGGAAGTTGGAGTTTTCTGTTTACCCTCACGGGTCCACAAACCAGCCGAAAGTCACAGCCGGCCGGAGCCGATTTAGTGATTTACAAACACAGTTCATCAGGTTAAAAGCGTTCTGAAAACTCAAAAATGTATTGATTATCCTGATACGTGTGCATATGCTACAGACCCCCCTTCGGCCAACGAAGTTCCTGTGCGGACTTCGTTGGACGGTAACCAAGTTCGATGGCACATGGATCCGGATGGTCACGCAGCAGGTGGTTCCTACTTGGTCCTTGAGGAAGGGCAGATAAGCACTTGTCCATGGACTCTTGCATCCCTTTGATCCCTTCGGATAGGATGAAGGCCAGGCCCAGGGCGAGTGCGTACTTGATTGCCATGGAGAAGCAATGTAATGGACTGTGTTGGCAGCAGTCCAAGCGTGGGCTCTAGGTGAGCTGGTCAGGACAGGCAGTCGTGAGAGTGCTTGGAGGGCTGCATCGATGGGAGTACTGTCACTTAGCTGGGACCCCTCTTTGTCAATCCTCAGCTCCAGTCCTGGATCTAAGGTGTGATGGTGATTCCTGGAGGAGGATTGGATTTCCAGTTCTGACTGGCCCTCTTTGCTTGTGAGGCAGTACACTGCCAGATGGCTGCGGTGAAGGATGGAACCCAGGGGTACCTGGATCCACTTACTTGGATTGGGCAGGCTGACACGAGTGGCGGTGTTGTGCTGATGGTAGGTTAGGGTGGCAGCATGAGTGGGGGTGTGGACGAGCAGTCGATCACCCACAATCTCGGCTTGTGTCCCGATGACTTGACTGCAAAGCTTGGCCTTGGCAGGGCAGCGTGTGTCGCTGGTCATGAGCTGCAACCAGCCCATTCCTTCAGTGTGGTTTCTGAGGAAGAGCTGGTTTGGGCAGAAGTACTGAAAGTCTTTGGTGAAACTACACCTGCGAAAGTGGGGAGCCAGGCACAGCCGTGGGTTGCTGTTGTGGTAGGCTACCACATCTGAGGTGTGTTTCTTGATGTTATCTTGTTCACCGCTGGGTGGATTGAGAAGGACGGCCGCCTCATTCTGCTCGGGGTCGACGTGCAGTAGGATGGCAGCACCCAGGGAGTCAGTGAGGTGGGCTGGAACGGTCTTGGTGGGTCTGCCAGTAGCAAAGTCAAACACAGTTTGTGTAGGATACTGAGGAATCCTATTCATAGCCACTCTGTCCATAGAGAAGCTAACTTCTCGCAGCAGGTCTGTCAACAGAGCTATAACCAGCTGATTTTCCAAGTCATTCTGGAGGACTGTAAACAGTTGCTTCCTTGATTTCACCGTTTGGATCAGCAGGAAACTGTGAGTACAGAGAACAGCCACAATACCTTTCCGGGATTTGCAGATGGTTTGCAGGGTTTGGCTCTGTGTTGCGAGTTGTTCTCACAGCTGTAGGTGGAGCTTGTTGAGATGCTGATGAGTGGAGTAGGCTGTGATGAGACTCGAGTCTCCTGGTTGGTACAGGTGCAGCGGCAGTGGCACCTGCCGTGCCATCAGTAGTTCCGTGGGGAACACCTGAGTTGACTACTGTATGGTGTCTGTGATGGCCATGAGCATCAGGGGAGGTTCTACAGTCCAGTCTTTCTGGTCGACTGACCGTGGAAACGTGACTCCTCTGCGTTGCAGTGGAGCTCTGTGATTTGGGTTTGCAGTTCGGACTTGACAGCAAACTTGACATCCTCTGGCGTGCTCTGCCACATCTTGCTGCATGCTTGGCCAGTACGCCACTTGTTTTTATGTCTCATCCGTGGTTCTGGTACCATGGTGTTTGGCACATGGTGTGTCATGGGTGTATATCAGTTCACCCCCCCTTTTGGCCCTGTGGCAGTACAAGCTTTGGCGCTGTGAGGACATCAGGGACATACATTAGAAAGTTCACTCCCACACGCAGCATGTGGTTGGTCTCATGTAGTCGTTTCTGGCTATGGGCCGCTGTGGGACCAGATGCCGTGAACGGGAGGTTGGAGGGGTATGAGTGGTGGTGCAAAACATTTCGCATGGAAGTGTTGGCAAGTTTGGTTGTCAGTGGCAGTAAGGTGGAAAATGTTGCAGGAACAGTCCGCTGGCTGCGGGTTGTTGTTGCCACACTAAGGGTGAGTGACTGGGGTGGGTGTGACCATAGCTTGTTATGCAGCGTGCCGGTCTTGGCAAGGGCATTCGTTTGGTTGTTCACGCCTTTGTCACGCCCTGGTTGCTTTGAGCATCTTTTCACCTTTTCCCAGTAAACGATCATGTCGTGTGCTTGGGTGAGGTGATCACGTGTCTGGAACAGGTGTTGATGTTTCACCTGCTTGTTGGATTCAGTCTTGAAACCAGTTTGTTTCCAGCCCAGAAGATGGCATGTGAAACAAGGTCTGGCATAGTGTGAGTCTGTGCACATGAGTTCTCTGATGTTATGGGCTGAGGAGACATGGAGGGTTTTGAGGGTAGCTGCTGCTTCACCGTACTGACATGAGTGGGGACCCCACCTGCTGTTCTGTGGTTGGCAGGGTTGGTTTCTTAACCATCGTACCCCTGCATTTGCCTGTGGGATGCCCTCATGGATGTAGAAACGTCCATCGACGTAGGCCATGGGCATTCCTTGGCACGCATTCTCTTTGAGGTACCTGTGACAGGTTGGTTGCTGTTATTGGGGTACCTTTATCTTAAGTGTCAATGCTGGTGTGCTGTTATAGCAGTTTTGGCAGGCAGCTGAATCTCTGCTCCGTGCAGACCTGTTCCGGTCGCCACTTGCTGTCTGGTTTGACAATGGACCAGATGGAGACTGAATAGGTGCTGTTGCATGGGCAGCTAACACCTTTTTCTTCCATGAAACAAATAGTTTCCTGCACTGGTTCATGTGAGGCAATAGGACCATTGTACTGTCTGATGCAGGTGGGAGGAGTGTTTGGGTGTGTGGAAACACCCATTGTATGAAAGTTAGTGAGGCCACAGTCTAAAGAGTCTTTGGCAAATGGCACTCTGGATTCGTTCAGGAACTGTTGAAGTTTTTGACAGTCTGCATCATTCTTTGGGACATTTGCATCTTTCTGAATCTGTTGGCCTTTAGACTCCAACCTGGAGAATGACTCCTCCGTGGTGGTGTCAGCTGTCAGATTGGCTATCAGAGGTGCAGCGCTTTCCTGAGTTTCCCAGGCAGGCTGGTTAGCGACTGTGGGTACAGCGAGCTGTTGGTCCTCCATCAGCTCCGTTCTGCGCACCTGTTCTGTGGGTACCAGTTTGATGGAAGTGATGGAGATGCTCTTGAAGGATGCTGTGAAACTTGTGTTGTCAAAGCTTCCTTCTGGGACCATTGCAGCTGGTATTAAGTTAATGACTGTTAACCTGGGTTCAAAGTCATGGGAGCTGTGGTCCATTATCCATTCTAGATGGTAGGCTTTGGGAATGCTGATGTCTGTGACCATGCATTCATTGAGCCAACTGTGAACTACACAGGGTGACACTTCAGTTAGCGGTGTGGCTTTTAGAGTGAGTCCAAGTTCCACGCTTTCAGGTGAAAGTGTGAAGGAGCCCAGCGTGTGGTTTAGGGTTTGACCACATTGCCTGTTGAGCCAAACAGCACCCCCTTTGGTGTAAGGTGGAACTACAGTTTCCTGTATGTGGATCAGGATGCAGACCTCTTGGACGGTCTGGGCTGACAGGAAGTTGGCAGTGTTGGCAGGAACAACAGGGAGCTGTACAGTCATTGGGGCCCACACTAACTCCTTAGCATTGTCAATATGAACTTTAGTGTGCATCAGGAGGTCTGGAAGGACCAGGAAGTGATGAGTTAGACGCTGGTTGCTCCACTTCAAGTTCAAAACGTGGATGTCCTTGGCAGTCATCGTGGTTCACAGACGAAAGTCTAGTGGGAAGTGTGCTTGCTCGTTGACACATGGGAGATCCGCGTGTGGCTGAAGTTGTCTGCCCACAGTGTGAGAATAATGTCTGTTGTAGTTACATCGTTCAGCTGTGAGTCTGTCATGATCTTGGAGCAGAAGGAGTTAAAGTCTATGGTGAGTTGAAGTGTGCAGGGTAGCGAAATTGAACTGTGCTCTGAGACAGGGTTCCCGCGGTTAGCTGTGAGATTTCCCGTGACCTCTGTGACCTGACCGTCTGGTTCAGGTGGTCGGGGTGACTGGAAAGGCAGAAGTTCACACACTTGAGCCCAGATTTTCAGCGGTCTGGCGTTCAATAAGGGCTCAAAACAGTCTAGCAGGTCTTTGTGGATGAAACAGGGAAACGTGTCCATTTGCGCTACGCACACAGGAGGTGCCAGGCTCACTTGACCAATGGTGTGGTGCATGGGAGCTGTGTGTTCAAGGTGGACCTCATTTGGACTGTGCGACTGCACATTCAGCTCACATCTTTGTGACTTGAGAGTCTGATTTTGTCTTTCAGCTTAATTTCTCAGTCTTTCAAAAAGTTAAGGACAGGTTTCTGGGCAGTGATCGGAGACTGTGTAACTGGTGCGATTTTCTACAGTCTTTTCAGGAGCAGTGTTCTGCTTGGAGTGAGCTTCATCGACCAAGTTTTGCAGCTGCTGAGTAGACATACTGCGTGAGCAGGCCAAGGCTGCCAGATGATCACTCACCGCAGGGTGCAGCTCTCGGAGAAACGGAGTTTTGAAGATGAAATCTTCCTCCATTGCTGGCTGGTTAGGTGCTCCGTAGTACCCTCTTTGCATTCGGCTGTAGCAAGTGTATGGGTTTTTCAGTCTGCCCCGTTTTAGGTCCATGGCAGCAGGGAGCCCTTGATCTGATGCAGGGTCAGAAAGCTTTTGGATCAGAGCCTGTCGCAGGTGCTGGCAGTTGGATGTGACAGCTGCTGGCAAAGTTTCTTGGCCGCTGGACGTTTTGGGCAGTGGACTTTTAACCCCATTTGGAATTAGGGCTTTTTGACTGGTTAGGGGAAACTCGGTGATGTGTGTTTCCCCTCCCATGCCACTTTTCAGTTCTCTGTAACCAGTGTCAAGTTCATTCACATAGTCTCTTTGTTGTTTTGGAGCCATAACTCCTTTCTGGGCCTGTTTAAGATGATTTTCACAGGCCATGGCTTTAGTGTGTCTGTCTTTCAGCTTAGTCTCTGCTTTGGCTAGGGGAGCTTCGCTGTGTTGGAGTTTTCCAGTCAGTTCTCTACGCTCCACCTCCAGGTGGAGTTCTGCAAGGGCTTTTTGAAGTCTTTGCAGCTCTTCCTGTAGCTCAGGTTTGGATTCATCCGCTGTCCAACGCTGGTTCTGGGTCTCGACGAGTCGCTGATCGTGGTGACGTTGAGTCTGGACCTGATTCCTCCGGGCATCCTCCGCCTGGAGCTTGAGGTTGTGGGCGATGGCTCGGATGACTTTCGCCCATTCTTTGTAGCTCGGCGTCGGATCGTGGGCCATCAGTCGATTCAGGTTGTCGTCCAGCTGCTCGTTGCTTAGGTGCTGGGGATCCACAGCGGCGTTGGGCAGGAACGTGCTGGTCAGGGAGCCCAACCAGGTCTTGAGTCGGTCCCCGTGGGTGCTGGGGCTGGCTGCTCTGAACACGTTAGCTTGCTGTTGGCGAGAGAAAGACAGCACAAACAGAACCAATGCAAGCACGCGCAGAACTAACGACTTATAATAATGCATGATTATATAATTCTTTGGTTTGGTTCCAGTTAACTGGTGCAGACAGTTAGTGGAATGTAGGCTAGACACTTAATTGTCGATAGCCAAAAGGACCACGTGGGTCAATTTGTGTGGGTGAGTGCCGGATTTAAATAAAGATTTTGACAGGCGGTAGCCCTAAGAGTCCTTTGATGACTCTCGCTCCTCAGTCGTCTATCTATTATTCAGTTTTCCATGATGGCTCTCACAGGCTCTGCTTTTACGTGAACTGAAACAAACAAACACAGTAGAAGAGCAAACAGAACGGAACAGAACAGAACAGGATGGATGCAGTTAAATGAAATAGAATGGTAAACAAATAGAAAGGAATAAAAATAGAATAGCAATAAACTAAAACAGAAGGGCTAGAGGGGAGAAGTGAAACTTAAACTTCCTATTCCAGCTGGGTTTATGACGGTGTCAGGCGAGTGCACTGTTGCGTCATAACACCTAGAGGGATGGTATGGCTTCGGAGTATAAGGGTTGGCCCACACCTGAATAATTGAAGAATATGTAATATTCTGTGGCTTTCAATTAGGTGAAGTGACTGGATGTCACTAATTTAGGCCTGGGTGAATCGTGGGTGCTCAGATAAGAACTCAATGGCAGGCAACCTTTCCTAGACGTTCAAACACTCGACTGCGGTGTCCGTGGCCACCTGTCCCCTTTGTACCACGGTGCAACCTCTCAAACAGGGAGCATCAGCACAATTGCGCACTTCGGTAAGGTATTTGCGCCAACGGCCAGATTGACCGGTCAAAATGGAGTTTTCCCTGAACTCAGAGTCTGTCCCCTTTACGGGCAGTTACTCCAAGTGGGCGGTTCTCTCGTGCAGAAGCCTGAGCAGGGAAATTAAACAAAATTGTCTTTGTCAAAGCTGGACTCGGTGCCTCCCTGTACCTGACACACAACTCGCTGACGTCCTTGCGTGTTGCCCGTGATACGAGGTCAGAATGTCCCCGATTCACACACCGTCAGTGCAAGACCCGCCAAGCCAGGCGGCTCCACTCACTGGAACTCGCTGGAGCAACCATCAACTCGCCACCGGGCCTTATCTGCAAGTACACAAGTGGTCACACAACACAGCTTAACTGTAAATTTAAATCTAAATTTAAACCTTGTTTAAACTAAATTTAAATAATTAAGTGTGTAGGACAAAAGAAAATGAGCCTAAAATGACAGTCAGAATGAACTAGCTAAACTAGAACAGAAATGAGCTGAAGGGGTAAAGAGAAAGCAAAGAGGATAATTCAGATGCACTTGATTCAAACTTGAATTAAACCATGTTCAATTAAATTTAAATGAGTGCATAGAATAACAGAATGGGAAAAAGAAAGGAGAAAGCCTTCCCTATTTGTGCGTTTCCCTGAAGAGAATTGCTTCTGGATGAGCAAAAATGCCAACTGATTGACACTACTTAATTTAAAATTTCAATTAAATGTTATTTAATTGAATTTAAAATAAGTGTATGAAATAAGGGAGGCTTGGGTGTGCGTGAATGTTATTGCCAGCCAAAAACAAACAGGACCCAGAGCTAAGAGTGAATAAAATAAAACATTAAGCAATAAAAAGGAATGAATTTCCAAAGTGAAAATGGAAAAAAAAAAAAAAAAAAAAGAAAAGAACTTGAGAGAAAGAGAGAGAAAAGACAAAAGGGAATAAATGAAATAAAACAAAGTAGAATAAAATCAAATAAAAAGAGTAAATCTGTGAACACAGGAAAAGAATACAAGGAAAAGAAAATTGACTTATCTGGCAGTGTCCACCAGGGGGAGCACTCTCAGGAAGTGAATTCTCTTGTTGGAAGGGAAACTTAATTTAAATTAAAAATTTAAACGTGTTTAAATTAAATTTGAATCAGTAAACCACATTCCGAAAACGATTGGAAAGCATAACCACCAAAAGCAAATTACTTTTACAACTCCCCGCAGTATAGAGCAGCAAAAGATAATTTGGAGATAATTCAGTTCAAAGCATGGAGAGTGGCTTTAACTCAGAACGTCCACGCTGTGGCATCAATGAGTCCACACAACCAATAAGTAGGGAGGGGTGCCACACCTGAGCAGATTGCCCTCAAGTAATTCAGTTATAATAGCGGCAAATAAGGCCTTTCGAAAGAGACACAGGAATCTCGCCACGACTCTCTAAACTCGCTGAACACGATTCAATTTGTTTATTCAAGCAGAAATTAATATTAAAACTGTATTGCAAAAGACTGTCGCCCTCTTGCATACGAGTCTGAATATTAATGAACTGCAGTTATTTCACGGTCAACCAAGGCTAGGCCGGCAGTGTTTTTAGACACAAACAGCAGCTTGTTAACGGTGTGTAGAGTGAGGACGCGTGCGTCGTCTCACTGAATAAAGCGCGCATACACATTAAAATCACACACAAATTATTCTACATTGCTCGTTCATCAAAAAACAAGTTTAAAACGTTGCCCGCATTCTCCACCAAATAAATATGTAACGATGTAGTGGTTCGTACAGTTATTAATTAATTTATGGGTGGAATATGAATATAATAATTCATAAAGCTTTATAAATAATTATGCACATACCGACCCAAGGGGGAATTAAACATATATTGTGAATCAATTACAACAAATTATAATTAATTACATATATGATTAGTTCAGGTTCAATAATTATTTAGAGAAACTACCAGCTCGTCCAGCAAACCGTTGCTTCTCATAGAATATTATGAACGGAGTTATTCTCTGGCCATGAGAATAAATTCCTATTATAGCATCAAAGCATAAAACGATCGAAAAACGTTAAAGTGACTTGGTCTTCAGTTGAAAGAACAAACAGAACAATCGAGCGTGAATAACGTTTTAATATATGCAAACTACGAATACAGAGGTTATACGTCTAAATATATATACAAGAATATACACACATATGTACAAGAGTGGAAGTAGAGAAGGAAAGAGAGAAGGCAAGTAGCAAACTTACAAAACAGTCCTTGAAGCCAGCACGGAAATCAGTTTCATCATCTAAGATTGAGAAACGGCAGTATACTTGCATTGGTTGTGCGTGTCGAATTTCAGTTTAGCGCTGGTGCAGTTCGTTAGCTTCTTTCATTCCGCGGGAAGGTTTGAACTGAGGACTTGAGAGTTAGTTTCGCTGGAAGATGGTGGTCCCGAAGGTGAGCGCGATGGCAGCGCGGTCGCCGTGACGTCCGGGAGAGACGTGCGTGAGTGGGCGATGGATGATTCAGGGCCGTCGGGAGAACACACAGAAGAATCCTGGTGCCCCTTTTTTATGATAGATAAGCCGACACACCTCCTTGAGGTGGAATAGCCAATGACATTGCTGCAAAGTTGGCGGGCAAGTTATTTCTTTGTCTTGTCTCCAAGCTGAATTTACATACCTAATGACTATCAGATCGGATTTCGAGATGGAGTGCTTTCTTCACAATATCATTAAAAGCATAGAAAAATACATTTGTCAGCTATGTGACCTATCTCAGTGAATAGCTTGAGTCCAGAGCTTTACAGAGAGATCAAACTCGATAGATCAGAAAGGCATAGAAAAGAAGTTATGGTTTACAGACAGAATTCCATCATTAAAATGCACACTAGCACAAATACACTCATTTAAACACTAGGAAACATGCATGATGATACATGATGGATATATTTTGGCATAGTTGTATTTTACATATACAGTCAAAAGTGTATGTTTGTGTGTTTCTGTATGTGTTTGTGTGTGTGTTGGAATGTGTTCTGGACAGTCTCTGGGGGGTAGTGTTCCTTTGAAGTCACCAAAGTGAGGAAGTTGGAGTTTTCTGTTTACCCTCACGGGTCCACAAACCTGCCGAAAGTCACAGCCGGCCGGAGCCGATTTAGTGATTTACAAACACAGTTCATCAGGTTAAAAACGTTCTGAAAACTCAAAAGTTTATTGATTATCCTGATATCCTGAGTGTGCATATGCTACACTGTGCTTGACTCTAACGAAAGCTTTGTCCTGATCGACTGAAATTAAACCAAAATCTGAAAAAATATTGCCATTATCCAAAATATCTCTAATAAAAGAAATATTATCACAGATTTTCCTGTCAGGTACACAATATGTCTGATCTGAATGAACAATTTGATCTAACACATCTCCTAATCTATTCACCAAGCCTTTTGAATGAAGGATTTTTTATTTTATTTTATTATTTTTTTAAAATGTATATACACAAATAGATGGAAAAAGAGTAGAAATCGAAGAAAAGAAAGATAAATAAAAAGTGCTACTATTACTGGGTCAAGTGTTGACGAAAAAGATATGTCTTTAGCAGGTTTTTGAAAATGGCCAAGGACTCAGCTGCTTGGATAGTGCATGGTAGGTCATTCCACCGGGAACAGACCCGGAGAAGGTCTGTGAGAGTGATTTTGTGCCCCTTTGGGATGGCACCACAAGGCGCCGTTCACTTGTAGAACGCAAGCTTCTGGAGGGCGCATAAGTCTGAAAGTATGCGGGAATCAGTAGAATTGTTAATTTTATTGTGATAGTATGTGGTTTTAGCATTGGAGACATTTGTAGAGAAAGAAGAAAGGAGTGACTGATAGAAGCTTAGATCGGTAGGATCTTTTGATTTGCGCCACTTCATCTCTGCAGCCCTGAGAGCGATACTCACGGAGAGCATCGGTTAGCCAGGGGGCAGAGGGGGTGGTTCGGGCTGGTCTGGATAAAGGGGGCAGAAGTCAACTCTAGCAAGATGTTAGAGTGGTGCAAAGAGTGTCCGTAGCATTGTTAGTGTCAAGTGATGAGAACTGATTAGGAGAAGGACGTGTGGATGAGACCAAAGAGGATAGGTGGGACGGTGAGAGTGAGTGTAGGTTTCGCCGAAAAGTAACGTGGTGGAGTGTGTGTTGAGTTAGGGGTCAGGTGGAGATTAAAAGTGATGAGGAAATGGTCTGAGGTGTGTAGTGGAGTAACCAGTGTATTGTCAGTGGAGCAACAGCATGTGTAGATGAGGTCCAGTTGATTAACTGATTTGTGGGTAGCGTCAGCATATTGTTTTAATTTATTTTTCAGAAAGAGTCTAAATTTGTGAATTTTGTAGTTATTCTAGCAAAAAGCAATGAAATTTGGTTTGTTTTATGTATACGACTTTAGAATAACCAGACAGATGATTGTGAGGGTAACCTTGAGCAGCTTTTCATGGTGGTGTTCATTATTCGGAATGAGGGGAAGAACTCCTCACTGCTCAGAGTGGTTTGCGTCTGTAACTCCGTATAGCTTTGTTTGGAATCTCTTACTTTTACATTGTTGCTTATATTATTATTACCTTACATATAATATTGCCTACCACATTAATCTGACATCGCTAGCTTGTAATCTTTGAATCTAAATCGCGTTTACAACGCGATTTCATCTCGCTAGCTTGTTAATAGCTAGCGTCATCAGTCTCTCGCGCGCTCCTTTTTCAATGCATTCGTCAAACAGCTGTGGTAACTCAGATCAGTCTACAAACACGGTGAGTCATGTCATCCTCTCCCTGCATTGTGTCCTGTTCCATTTGCCACATGTTCAGCATAGCTCTCTCTCTGTCAGCGACAAGGGATTTACATGCCATAAATGTAGGGAAATAGTCAGGCTGACCGAGAGAATCTCGGAATTAGAGACACGCATCCCAACTTTAATCGAGGATAGTAAGAATGCAAGGGCTTCAGATACTGTTTTGGATGCGACTAGCTTAGTGAACTCTGTACATTGTTCGGTTCTGGCTGTAGAGCCCACGCAGCAGGGCATTTGGGTAACGGTGTGGTGGCCTAGCCGTGGAAAACACCACTCTTCCGTTCCAATAAGAACATCAAACAGGTTCTCCTGTTTGACTATGTAGTGATGCACCCACTGAGAATCCTGTTGAAAGTGCCCTAGTTATTGTCAATTCTATTACACGGAATGTGAATATAGAGACACCAGCCACCAGAGTAACATGTTTGCTGGGAGCCAGAGCACCTGACATCAAAGCAAATTTAAAAGTGCTGGCTAATGGTAATCGTAAATACTCTAAAATTATTATTCACGTTGGCACTAATGATGTTCGACTTCACCAGTCGGAGATCACTAAAATTAACATTAAATTAGGTGTGTGAACTTGCAAGTACAATGTCAGGAGAAGTCATTTGCTCTGGTCCCCATCCTGTTCGTCGGAGTGATGAGATAGTTAGCAGATTATCATCACTCAATGGCTGGCTGTCTAAGTGGTGTCCGCAAAATAATATAGGTTTCATAGACGATTGGAAAAGTTTTTGGGGCAGACCTGACCTGTTGAAAAGAGATGGTATTCATCCCTACCGGGATGGTGCTGCTCTTCCCTCTAGTAATATGGCACATAGTCTTAGAACTGAAGCATGACAAACTGGGGCCCAAGTCAGGAAGCAGACAGACTGGCTAAACCGACCGTCTGCTAGCAGCCTCACGTTACAGAAGTCAGATAATTCCCAACACATAGAAACTCTCACACCTAGATATTATCACTTAGAGACTGTGTCTGTACCCCGAATTAGTCCCACCAGGACACCATACAGACTTTATCAAAGAATTTGCTGATTTTCATTTTCATCTGAGTTAATACTAGCTGCAGATAAAGTCATTGTTGTTGGTGATTTTAATATCCATGTAGACAATAAAAAAGACTCACTGGGATTGGCATTTGCAGACATTCTAAACTCTATTGGTGTTAGACAACACGTGTCAGGACCCACTCATTGTCGTAATCATACTTTAGATGTAATATTGTCACATGGAATCGATATTGATGCCATTGAAATTCTGCAGCAGAGTGACAACATCTCAGATCATTATCTAGTCTTGTGTATACTATATTTAGTCAAGGTGGCTAAACTGCCTCCCTGCCATAAATATGGTAGAACCATCACTTCTACCACTAAAGATCGCTTTATAAATAATCTTCCGGATCAGTTTCATCGCCTTTCATCGCCATCGCCATACCAGACAGCTTAGAAGACCTCGATGTTGCAACAGAAACTATTGCCTTTGTCTTTTCCAGCACATTAGACTCAGTTGCTCCTTTGCGTTTAAAAAAGATTAAGGAAATGAATCCAACACCATGGTACAATGAGCACACTTGGGCCCTAAAGGTAGCAGCCAGAAAAATGGAGCGCAGCTGGAAGAAAACAAAACTAGAAGTATTTCACATTTTGTGGAGAGAGAGAATGATTGAGTACAGAAAGGCCTTAAAATCTGCTAGATCTGAGGACTTCCGGTGATGGCGTAACGAGTCAGACGTGTTTGGTGACCGCTCTCCGAGATTGATGGAAAATACCCACCTAAACTCGATGATATATTATCCATTAATAAAGTAAGTTAAGCATTTGAGTGGGGTTCGAAATATTAAAGGCCCAAAAGACGCAAAATGCCTAAAGGAGACAAAGCAATAACCGCGACAAAAGCTAGCAACGCAACCGAGCAAACAAACACCAGCCCGGGTGGAACTAGCAAAACCTCGAGCGCTATATTGGAAGCAATAGAAACGCTTAAATCCGAATTGAAGGAGGACAATGACAAACTAAGGAAGGACATCAATACCCTGCGACAGGAGATGGGTAATAAACTTGACGGCCTGACGGAGGAAATGAGAGGCCTGACGGAAAGAATGGAAGAAGCGGAGAATCGCGTTGGGCATGTTGAGGACATGACAGTGGAACTGACTGAAGCGCTGACTGAAAGCATTAAGCGACAGAGGAGTATTCAAAACAAATTGACTGATCTCGAATCCAGATCGCGTAGGAACAACATTCGCCTTTTCGGGATAGGAGAAGGAGAGGAAGGGAAGTCGGTGACGCAGTTCGTGACAGATTTCCTCAAGCGTGAGTTACCTCTGCCAGCCGACTTGGATCTTAAAATTCAGCGAGCCCACAGAATCTTCGCAGCCAAGCCCCGACCCAATAATAACCCGAGACAAATTATAGTAAATTTTCAAGAATATACTACTAAAGAGCTGATCCTCAAAGAAGCGTGGAAAAAAGGACGCATTCAGTCAAATGGAAGAAACATTTATTTTGACCACGACTATGCAACTGAGATCGTCCAAAAACGCATGGCATATCAAGAGATTAAGAAAGTGCTGAAGGAAAAGGGTGTACGTTTCCAAACACCCTACACGAGCATACGAATCCACTGGGAGAGCGGCGTTGGAACATACAGCAGCGCACACGAAGCTGGGATGGAGTTGCGGAAGCGGGGCTTGGAAGTGGAGGTGCCGACAGCGGTTACTGAAGAAGTCGCTATGGAGACTCGACTTCAGAAATCCTTGGGATGGCAGCGGGAGGCGCGCCCCCGGCGAGAGCACAGAGTCCCTACTGCGCAGAGGGCAAAAGAGAAATTGATGGAGTTTCAGAGAAGCGGGAAAAAATGACTGATGTGTAGTGTTTACATCATTGACACAGGGAGGCCTCTGTAATTCATAGTACTGAAGGAGAGGCACCAGTGAAGGAGTTAGGACGTTGGACATTTAGGATGGAAGTAGTTTCCAAACCTTACATAGGGCCCTCCCCTTACGGGAGACATTACCCTAGGCCTACCGACGGGGCCCAGTTGGGAGAGACATTTTTCCCTTTGAGTTGGAGTCACAGGTATCCCCTGTATCATTGTTCTTGTTTATTTTATTTCTTAATGTTTTTTGTTCTCGTTATTAGTTCTTGTTCACTTGTGGGGTCTACAGCAATAATATACTCAGGGTATGAGTGGGTCATGTAAACTGAAAATTGGGACAATTAATGTAAACGGTCTGGGTAACCCGATAAAGAGGAGTAGGGTGATAGCGAAATTAAAAAGGGATAAAATGCAAGTGATATTCATACAAGAAACTCATTTGTCAAATGAAGAGCATGAGAAATTTAAAAAGTTTGGTTACATAAATTCCTTTTATAGCTCTCACAAGAATAGCAGAAGGAGAGGAGTTATTACCCTTATTTCAAACACTGTTAATTTTGAATTGACTGAGGAATGTTCCGATAAATATGGCAGATATGTGATTGTTAAAGGGAGGATTGATAATACTATTGTTACATTAGTTAATGTGTATGCACCCCCTGAGGAAGATAAAACATTCTTTAAATCATTGTTTGACAAAATAACAATAATGAGTGAGGGGATTTTGATATGTGGAGGCGATTGGAACACAATTTTGAATTATACTAAAGACACAACAAGTACTAAAAGATATACAAACATTAAATCCAAGAATCTTAACATCCTAATTAAAGATGCAGGTCTCTGTGATATCTGGAGAGATCTTCATCCATCAGAGAGAGATTATACGCATTATTCTGCTGCTCATAAGGTACATTCTAGGATTGACTACTTTCTGATGAATACTATAGATAGACACCGGGTAATAGACTGTGAAACCGGAATAGCAGATGTGTCAGATCACAATGCTATATACTTAACCATACATCTTGATTGTCCAAACAAAACAACATTATGGAAATTGAATGTTAATATTCTTAATAATGAAATCGTGATGCAAGAAATCAAAAAAGAGATTCAGGACTGTATAGCCAAAAATAAGGATGAACAAATAGAGCCAACAATAATATGGGACACTGTCAAAGCAGTGATGAGGGGAAATCTGATATCAAGGCTAGCCCATATTAAAAAAAAGAAAAAGCAACTACAAGCTGAATTAGAACAAAATATGAGAAAACTAGAAAAACAACAGCATACAGATAAGAGTGATAATTTGGCTGGAATGATAAAAGGAATCAGAAAACAATTATCAGACATGGCAAATGAGGAGATAGAAAAGAAATTGAGATTCACAAAACAAATCTTTTATGAATCAGGTCCCAAAGCTACCAAAATATTAGCAAAAAGATTAAGATCACAGCAAATAAGGAACTCAGTTATTAAAATCAGAGACCCAGAAAGTAAGGACATAAAATATGAACCTGAGGAAATCAAAAAAATATTTTATAAATATTATAAATCTCTGTATAATCAATCAGAACAAGTTGATAAAAAAGAAATTGAAAATTATCTAGCTGAATTAGATCTCCCCTCCATAGGAACCTCTCAAAATGTATTATTAAATTCACCCATTACTAAAAAAGAGCTTGATAAGGCTATCAGTAGATTGAAAAGCAAAAAAAGCCCAGGGACGGATGGCTATCCTAACGAATGGTACAAAGTTTATAAAGAAGACCTTGCCCCTCTATTGTTGGAATCCTTTAATTGGACACTCAAACATGCAAAATGTCCTCCCTCATGGAAAGAAGCTATGATAACAGTCATACCAAAGGAAGGTAAAAATAAAGAGTTATGTGAGTCTTATCGTCCAATTTCCATTTTGAATGTTGATTATAAATTATTCACGTCTATAATCGCTAGAAGATTAGAAAACTTCCTCCCAGACCTGATAGATGAGGACCAGACAGGTTTTATAAAAGGTCGCCAAACGCAAGATAATATCCGGCGCACACTACACATAATTAATGAAGTCAATAAACAGAGCACCCCTACAGCCTTAGTAAGTCTTGACGCGGAAAAGGCTTTTGATAGAGTCAGTTGGAATTTTCTTTTTGCGGTTTTGAAAAGAATGGGTTTTGATAAAACTATCATTAAATGTATACAGGCCCTGTACGATAAACCAGTGGCTAGAATTAAAATAAATGGCGACTTAACAGACAGATTTGAGCTCTTTAGAGGGACAAGGCAGGGATGCTGTCTGAGCCCCTCCCTATTTGCCTTGTTTATAGAGCCTTTGGCTCAATGTATAAGACAAAGTAATGAACTTAAAGGAATCACAGTCGCTAAGGATGATCATAAGTTAGGTCTCTTTGCAGATGATATTATTATATACCTCAACAATCCGGATTATACATTTCCTAAACTTTTAACTTTACTAAAAGACTTTGGTGGGAAATCTGGGTATAAGTTAAACATATCAAAAACCCAAGTTCTTTGTATAAAATATAGACCAGCTGACTCAATCAGACGAGCTTATAAACTAAAATGGGATTCAGGAAAAATAAAATATTTAGGTGTCTACCTTACTAGAGAACTAAATACATTATATGAGGCTAATTATAATAAGATTAATGAAACTATACAAAAAGATTTGACAAAATGGGCAACACTAGTCATGGATTTAAGCTCAAGGATAGAGGTGATAAAAATGAATGTGTTACCTAGACTGCTTTATTTATTCATTTCACTGCCAGTTTGTATACCAAATACTCAATTTGATAAATGGGATAAACAAGTGAGTAGATTTATTTGGAAGGGGGCAAGACCAAGGGTTAAGCTCAAAACTCTACAACTAGAAAAAAAAAGAGGAGGACTTGCTCTTCCAAATTTTAAAGAATATTTCCTAGCTGCCCAGCTGAGATATATAATTTTCTGGTGCTCATCAGAATATTACTCCAAATGGAAACACATTGAGCTTAACTACGGATCATGTCAGCCACAAGCAAGGTTGGGTGAGAAAACATTTAACCAACTTATAGAACCAAATCCTATAGTAGATACAACAATTAAGATCTGGTGGGATGTAATGAATAAATACAAAATGGAGGAGGATTGTAAATTGTTGATCTGGCCTATTGTACTCTCCAAAATTCAAATGTGGTCAGATGGATAGCACATTTACAAGATGGATTGACAAGGGAATCACTGCAGTGTGTACATTAACAGACGGAAAAAAGTTTAAATCTTTTGAAAACTTGAAAAGGGAATTTGACTTGGAAAACTCTGATTTATTTAGGTATTTCCAACTAAGACATCTTTATAATACAGACATTGAAAACCACCTTTCTCAAGAGGGCAGTGAATTAATTGATATGGTCACAGGGGCATACAGACATTTACCTTCGAAAATTGTATCCAGGCTGTATAAATGTTTACAAAATTGCAATAGGTTTGACTCACTATACATAAAACAGAAATGGGAAGCAGAACTGCAGCTTAAACTGTCAGAGAAAGATTGGCATTCAATCTGTCTTTTACAACAAACTTCTACTAGCTCCAGACAATGGAGAGAATTTGGCTGGAAGAACTTGGTGAGATACTTTATTACACCCCTAATTAAAAGCAAACAGTTAAAAAAAACCCCAACAGTGTTGGAGACTCTGCGGGGATGTCAATGTCAATCATTCTCATATATTTTGGTCATGTATAAAAATCCGCCCCTACTGGGAATCTATTGTAACAGAAATGGAAAAGATTTTGGGTTACAAAATATCGAATGACCCACAGACTCTGTATTTAGGCCTGTTAACTAAAGATGTTGTTAGAGGGGAAGACATTCATCTAATCAAAGTGATGCTGATATCAAGTAAGAAAGTTATAACAAGGAATTGGTTGAAAAGTGAGCCTTTGAGTCTGGACCAATGGAAGAATATCATGGCGGAAATATTTGCAATGGAAAAAATGACCCACGACCTGAGATTGGATGCACATAAATGTAAATTACGATGGTGGAAATGGACCAGCTATGTAACCCACTCAAATATATGAAACAAATGGAAGATCTGTACTTGTAGCACCCTACCAGTTGTTATCTTGTTCATTGTGAAAATTAAAAAATGCAAAAATAAAAAGTAAAAAAAAAAAAAAAAAAAAAAATCTGCTAGATCTGCCTATTTTTCAAAACTTTTAGAAGAAAATAAACACAACCCTAGGTATTTATTTGATACAGTGGCTAAATTAACAAGAAATAAAGCTTCAACTTCTGATGTTTCCAAAGAGTACAGCAGCAAATTACTTCTTTACTTGCAAGATTGATAAAATTAGAGAAAAAAATATAACCCTGCAACCGTCTACTACAGTATCGTGTCAGACAGTGCATTGTAGTGTCCCTGAGGAAAAATTCAATTCATTTACTGCTTTAGGAGAGGAAGAATTGTCTAAACTTGTTAAATCATCAAAATCAACATATATGTTAGACCCTATACCAAATAAGCTATTGAAAGAGATGCTTCCAGAGGTCATAGATCCTCTTCTTAATATAGTCAATTCATCTTTATCACTAGGATACGTACCAAAAACTTTTTTAAAGTTTAAACTATTATTAAACCTCTTATTAAAAAACACAACTTGATCCTAGAGAATTTGTCAATTACCGTCCGATCTCAAATCTCACTTTTCTGTCAAAAATACTTGAAAAGGCAATATCATCACAACTATGTTCCTTTTTAGAAAGAAATAGTATCTGTGAGGATTTCCAGTCAGGATTTAGACCGTACCATAATACTGAGACTGCTCTCATTAGAGTTACTAATGATTTGCTCTTATCATCAGATCGTGGTTGTATCTCTCTATTAGTGTTACTGGATCTTAGTGCTGCATTTGACACTATTGATCACAATATTCTTTTAAATAGACTCGAAAATTATGTTGGCATTAGTGGAATTGCATTGTCATGGTTCAAATCATACTTATCTGACCGTTATCAGTTTGTAGTAGTAAACGAAGTAATGTCATATTGATCACAAGTTCAATATGGAGTACCGCAAGGCTCAGTACTAGGACCGTTGCTTTTCACTCTGTACATGCTACCCTTGGGAGATATCATTAGGAAGCATGGCGTTAGTTTTCACTGTTACGCTGATGATACTCGGCTCTATATTTCTTCGCGCCCTGACGAAACTTACCAGTTCACAAAATTAACGGAATGCATAGCTGATATAAAAAATTGGATGACCAGTAATTTCCTACTACTAAATTCAGAAAAAACAGAGATTCTAATTTTTGGACAAAAAACTTCTTCATATAATAACCTAGAATACTGTCTAACACTTGATGGCTGCTCTGTTAAGTCTTCATCATCAGTTAGGAACCTGGGTGTGCTCTTTGATACCAAACTTTCATTTGAAGACCACGTTACTAGCATCTGTGAAACCGCATTCTTCCATCTTAAAAATATATCTAAACTACGACATATGCTCTCAATGAAAAATGCAGAACAGTTAGTTCATGCGTTCATGACCTCAAGGCTAGATTACTGTAACGCTCTACTGGGTGGTTGTTCTGCTCGCCTGATAAATAAACTACAGCTCGTACAAAATGCAGCAGCTAGAGTTCTTACTAGAACTAGGAAGTATGATCATATTAGCCCAGTTCTGTCAACACTGCATTGGCTTCCTGTTAAACATCGTATAGATTTTAAAATCATGCTAATTACTTACAAAGCACTAAATGGTTTAGCTCCCCAGTACCTGAGCGAGCTCTTAAAGCATTATAGTCCTTCACGTCTATTGCGATCTCAGAATTCAGGCCAGCTGATAATACCTAGAATATCAAAATCAATTGCAGGCAGTAGATCCTTCTCCTGTTTGGCACCTAAACTCTGGAACAATCTTCCTAGCATTGCTCGGGAAGTAGACACACTCTGTCAGTTTAAATCTAGACTAAAAAAACATCTCTTTAACCTGGCATACACATAACACATTATCAATTTATATTTTCAAATCTGTTAAAGGATTATTAGGCTGCATAAATTAGGTCAGCCGGAACCGGGAACACTTCCTGCAACACCAGATGTACTCGTTACATCAGAAGAAAAATGGCATCTACGCTAATATTAGTCTTTCTGTTTATCCCGAGGTTTACCGTAGTCAACCGGATCTGGGCCGTATCCAGGTGAGACCAAGGACCTGCACCTTGACACGACCACAATGCAGCCCTGAAGTATCAGCAGAGACTGAGTCAACTAGATCATCCACTGTGAAGCCCTCATCAACATGACAACCAGTGGCGCAGCTCCTCAACAACCATTCATACCGGCGTGATGAATACGATCCTCAACTGGATGGAACTGAAATAAATACTTTGAATGTTGCGATCCTATCAGACTTATGATAGCAACCTGAGTCGTAAGAAAGCACTGTTCGCCAGAGGAGAACTGGCCCCCCGACTAAGCCTGGTTTCTCCCAAAGTTCTTTTTTTTTCTCCATTTTAATACCTATTTGCCACTTGTTTGCCACCTGATGTCACCTGTTGGAGTTTGGGTTCCTTGCCGCTGTCGCCTTTGGCTTGCTTAGTTGGGGACACTTGACATTTGATATTCAACAGTGCTTTGATCTACCTGCATTGACACTATTCTTTAAGAGCTGCTGTGCAGCCAAAATAATGTACCAGTTATCAATGTAAAGCTGCTTTGACACAAACTACATTGTAAAAAGCGCTATATAAATAAAGGTGACTTGACTCGACTTAACTTCATGAACCACCTGCTGACATTGGCATTGTGATCGAGGGAGTTAAAGTTTTGAATCAACTGACTTCAGTCACATCAGCTTGTGCCCTGCTTCCGGGTATGATATCCATCAACCTATAAAGGTTTATATTAAATTCATTACATAGTCATACATTTGGATTCAGTGTGTTTTAACTTGAACTTTTTTTAACCCTCTGGAGTCTGAGGCTGATTTGGGGCCTGGAGAAGTTTTGACATGCCCTGACATTTGTGCTTTTTTCAGTTGTTCATAAACATATTAATGGAAAAAATGTCATTACACTGTATTCAGCACAAACTAGGCTACAATAATATGTGAGGAACATGTATGTACATGTTTGTGTTTTTGAAGGAATAACATTTATGCATGGTTATTGAAAAAACAAAAAACTTAAGTCACTGAAATAAGGCCAAAAAAAGTATAGTAAATCTGTGTTTACAACCTCCGATACCCTAAAGTATTGTAAACTAGAGTTTTTGCTTCAAAATTATGTAAAAATGATGCTGCCTACTCCTTCATATAAAACAATATATTGATTTAGTTTTTGTAAGACACTTTTTGCCAAGAAACACAGTATGCGTGGAGGCGTGAATCACCACTGAATAATGGGCCATTCTCACCTGAGAAGACAAAAGAATTGGATAGTAATGAGCTGAAATGACTTGCATATTAATGAGGCATTTCAGTCAGGTAGGCTGTGAAAAAAACCTTCTGTGATGTCTCAAGCTCATCATGATATATGAAACATACAGAAAAATATTATTACAATATAAAGTAATGGTTTTATATTATACTTTAAAATATAATGTATTTCTGTGATGCAAAGAGTCTCAATATAGGCTTTTAGTTTAAAAGCATGCACATTTGGAGAAATATTGGATTCTCATATGCTTATGTCAATTTTCTATACAGAGGAGTTATATTTATTTAATATTCATTATCATGACTATGAGCGCTGGTGTTTTCAATTCATCCTTGAAGTCGGAGGGCGCTCTCTGTGCATTTTTAGTCCACAAATTCATCTAAAAGAAGAAGAGGCTATTCCATGAATGGAGTTTCCAATTCATACTGCAGCCGGAGGGCGCTAAAGAAACAAAAACTCATCTAAAATTTATCTATAGAAGAAAAGAAAACAGGGACTAACTGCATGTCTTCTAGAGCTCCCTAACCATCACTTTTACATCCAGATAAACACTTTTCAAGACAATAAATACACGATTGAGACGATGAATGCATGTATTGCCTCTGAATTTGCGTCTGAATAGCGCTGGCTCCGTGGGCGTGGCCGCATTAGCGGATAATGAGCTGAATCACGGACTTATGACATGGCTCTCTTTTCATACAGATTACATAAACACAGAAGGTTTGTTTTCGATTTGACTTACATGATTTAAAACCTGACATCTTAACGTTGTTTTAGACATAAGTTTAATTTTTCTGTGATTAGTATTCACTAAGTTACAGTTCATTTTCTGAGAACTATCAGATTGGACTTCGTTCAGAGGGAGAGGAGAAATCACGCATCATGTTAGTTTTCTTTATTTTACAAAAATCACAACATTGTGTTTTTACTCTGAGTGTATACAAATAAAAGAAGATATTCTATAGTTTCAATTGATATATTACTTATGTCTCTATGACAAAAAATGACGGAGTATTTTAAGTCTGTTTTGCTGCAATGTGAAAAAAAACCTGCAAAACGCGCCGGCGCGTTTTCAGACCTCAGAGTGTTAATCAACTTTTTTTTAATCATATTTCAAGTTGTACTTAATTTTGTAGTACATTGTAACAGTCACATTTACAAATATTTATGACCCACCTTCTGTCAGTCATACGCTACTACCAATCAAATGTTTTAGAACATTGTGCAGTTCTCACTTCCTGATTGATTTTGTATTCTTTAGATGCCTTACAACAAGTGAATGCTGATAAAAAGGAGGCCTCAAAGTTTATATTTGCTGTTTCTTCTGCCCTCAGTTTGCGTTTTTCTTATTTTGCTTTGGCAGCGAGCTAAACAAAGGCTCAGTAAAGGTCGCAGACAGAAATCAGGGTCAAACTCTCTTTACTGAAGACCAATTTGTGAAACTGTAACACAAATGAACAAAGATAATGAAGAAATGCTATCTTTTACAAAGTTACAGTCACTTCACATAGCTCAAAACAGTATGTAAGATACATATGAATCACCTTTATGTAATCTAGAACATAGCAATGGTGAGATGAATATGCAATCTATCATCAAAATTATGTGTCTTGAGTTACATTTAGCATGTCACATATAAATAGTTCGCAAACATACGCACAACTTATCAAAATAAACAATCATATGTTACTAGATAGATTAAGCTTATAAGCCTTTTCAAGAGCAAAACAACAAGGATGGATGTGGATGCACCTCTACACTCTGCACCATGAGCTCTGAAAATCCAAAATGGCTGCTGTATTACTAAAAGTGACAGAGTTCTTACAGTGACTACTAGGTGTCAGTATTTACAAAGTAAATAAGAATATTACCAGGGCCAGGATACTGTTACTGCAAAACTAGCTACGTTATGCCCCTTGTTGGAAATCTCAGAAGCATAGACCAGGAGACTTTGGGATCTCTTGAAGCAGAAGTTACTCTTTATTGAGAAACACGCTGTGCGTCGCTGTGGTCATCCAAAATCTAACTAAGGCAGTGACTTGGTAGTTCATATACATTCAAGGGGGAGGGATACATAGAGTAGGGGTGTGGACAATCTAAACAAAGGATGCAAATGCAGTACAGGAATCAGATCATTGCCTACATTTCCCAGCCATGATCTAATCAGCATAAATGTGTCATTCAAATGCATAGGTGCTAATCCAATCAGTCTGGCAGTATCACCTATACCTTTACATTATCATAGAGACAAAAGCACAGCTGTATCTTGAGCTGGTCATGCCACATGGTCAGGAAATGCATGAGACAAAAGGTTAGTGTCTCAGACACCTGGTCTGCCTGCCTTGCCACAATATACATAAAGTTTTCAGTTCATATACTATTACATTGGAACCTAAATATAACATAGAACAAATTTGTAATCCCACAGTTCCCCCTTTGAGAGTTCTAATAACTCTCACAAAATACAAATTTAGACACTTAAAAGTTTCATTCTTGTAACCTTTGATCGTTACAGGCACATAGCACTTGCTCTGTGTTGATTGTCTTTAGTGATGAATGGCATGTTGACACAGAAACAAACATGCAGCTAGGGCCCTTGTAGTTATTACGGGTAATAGTCTTTTCTGGTTGGAACAGTCATTTCTTCGTGATGAGTGTGAGTCATTTGTTGAATGACACACTTGATACTGTGGACGCATAGATAGTAAACTAGTAGGAAAAACAACAGCAGAATTGCTATTTCCTTGATCCACAGCCAAGGTTTACCTAACAGGTTTCCGAACCATGAAGAATTATCTTCAGTCATCTGGTGTAATTTTGCTGAAAGATCAAGAATGTCTTGTTGGATTTTGTTCAAGTTCTCTGTTGGATCCATTAACCCGGTGCAGCACTCAGGTCCGATAATGGCGCATGCTCCCCCTTGCGTTGCAAGAATGTAATCTAAAGCCACTCTGTTCTGTAAGATCATTATCTTGTGCGAAGCGAGAGTGTCTGTAATGTTACCTAGAGCCAAAGCCGTATCGTTGGCCAGTTTCTGTACAGAATTCGATAAGCTTCTGACTTGATCAAGGGCCTGCATGACACCATAAGACGGGATTAATGCTCCAAGAGTTCTTGACCACCATGTTTGAGCACAAGTGAGTCCTGGAATGCAGCCATCTTCTTTGTTTGTGGTAGGAGCTGAATTATATAGATGTGGAGAGCTTGGGGTGGAGTGTGTATTTTCTCTGATAGCTGGTAGAACATAAACCAGGGTGCACCTGCCGTTGAATCGGCTGGGTAGGATGTTGTAGACAGAAGTTCCACATAACCAAAAGGTGCCAGTTGGTGGAGGAATCATACACCACTGATTTATTGCAAAGAGTTTTGGGAGAGATGGTGTCCGGTTAAGACACCCTTCTAAGTCCTTTTCCTCTCTCCCTGCTGATGGAGTAATGTCCACATGGGATGCTGTTCTCTTTTCGACTATAAGGTTGCAACGTTCACGAGGAATTTCACCCAATGGAGTCGAGGCTGGAACATAATTTTCCACGCACCAAGGAAAAATAATTGGCAAGAGTAGATCGTTCATGATGGGAGTAGCTGAAGTTAGGTTGCAGGATGGTAATCCAGGAATGCAACATGGAGAAGCTGGAGGAGTTGTGATGTTGTGACATGCACTCTTGTTGTATATTCCACTGGTATGAACTTCGAATAAGGTACATGTGTCACAGTTGGAGATGGGGTGTGCCACCCACGCAATTCCTGCTCCTACTGAATGTGGGTGTGGCATGCAAACGTTCTTTCCAGCAAACAAGGCATTTCTTGACATATTCATCACCTCTAAGAATATGTTGTTTCTGGAGTCTACACTTTGTGCGATGTCCATGATGATTACTAGTATGGCAATCTTGATCATGTTGATGGATGACTGAAGTTCCCGTATGTGATTCTCTGCGTTGTGTATTTTTTATTTATTTATTTTTTCTTCCGTGACAGTTGGCTCGGTAGTGGGTCTAGTTGTCTTCATACGCAGGTCAGGAGGTCGGTGCGTATGGGTCTCGGGACAGCTATCAAGTGGTATCTGCACAGAGTAAGAAAGAAAACAAAAGACAACAGAGCAGTATGTGTTGTAAAAGTCTGCAAACACTAGGGTTGTATCCTCTGTTCAATCTAAGTCTGCTATTGTTGTTCCTTCTTTCCCTATTTCTTAATTCTTGTGACACCTAAAGAACAGTGAGGTAAGGATGGACTAGTGAGTGGGGGAAGGCCTATGAGGTATTCTTCACCGCAGGATTAACCCCCGATGCCTATTGCATTCGGTTCCTTCCTGGGCTCCTCACTGGTCTGTGTGTCCTATCCTATCCCTGTAGGTGGGGGAACAACTTTACAGTGTGACACATGAGTCCAGGTTTTCCTTCCCTGACACAACACTGCAGCAGCTGTAATCAGCATCACTTGATGTGGTCCTTGCCACTTAGGCTCTAACGGCTTGTTTCTGAATGACTTTATCATGACCCACTGACCTGGGATGATTGTGTGTCCACCTTCCGGTGGAGTCTGCCAACAAGACTCAACTCTCTCTCTGGCACTCTGTACTGCCTTTGTGAGGTTTTCACAGTAAGTGATCAGAGCATCTGAGGCAATGTGTACATCAGCATTTCTAAGATCAATCACACCTGGCATCTGCATTGGGCGTCCTGTAATAATCTCATGAGGGCTCAGTCCTACTGATCTGTTAGGTGACGCTCTCATGCTACACAGTACCGCTGGCAGTGCCTCGACCCATGGTACTCCTTCCTGATGCATTTTGCTTAGCCTGGTTTTGATTGTTCTGTTAGCTCTCTCAACCTGTCCTGATGCTTGTGGCCTGTAGGGGCAGTGAAGATTCCACTTAATTGTCATCATTTTAGACACTTCCTTGACTACCTGTCCTGTAAAGTGTGTACCTTGATCTGAGTCAATGTAATCTGGTAATCCCCACCTGGGAATAAAATCAGTGACAAGACATTTAGCAGTATGTGCAGCTGTAGCACGCCCTGTTGGATAAGCTTCTATCCATCTTGAGAACTTGTCTATTACTACCAAAACATCAGTTTTTCCCTTACAAGGAGGCAACGATATGTAATCAACTTGCAGGTGACGAAATGGTCCTGGTGGAGCTGGGGTATGTGTTGCTGCTGTAGTTGCTGCTGGCACATCATTATTTTTCTGACATGTAACACATCTTTTGACTGTTTCGGTAGCTACATTTCTGAATTTTGGATTCCACCATTGATTTGAGAACCTGTGATTCATCGTTGCTGGACCACTGTGACCCAAATTGTGTATTTGTTGAGCCAAATATGGCAGCAGTGATTCGGGAGCAACATACTTTCCCCCTTTGGTCCAGCAACCAGATGAATCCGCTGTGGCTCCTTTGTCTAACCATGTCCATGCTTCATATAGAGGAACGTTTTTGTACAGATCAATTATTGATTCAGGAGGCAGAATTGTCTTCTGTGCTGTACTACCTGAACACACTTGTACTGTTGCATAATAACAAGCCTGTTTAGCAGCTACATCAGCAAGAGCATTACCTTTAGCTTCCGTAGTATTAGTTGTGAGATGTGCTTTCACTTTGATCACTGCTAATTTCTTTGGAAGTTTCATGGCAAACATTAGATCTTTCACTAATCCAGCATGCTTAATGGGGGATCCAGCAGAAGTTAGAAACTGTCTACTCTGCCAAATGACACCAAAATCATGAGCTATCCCAAAAGAATACCTGGAATCAGTGTAGATATTTGCTACCGATCCTGAAGCTAGCGTGCATGCTCTAGTTAAGGCTACTAGTTCTGCAGCTTGAGCTGAAAAATGATCTGGAAGTCGACCTGAAGCTACCACTTCAGTGATGGAAGTTACTGCATAGCCTGCTCGTCTGTTACCCTTAATAACTTGAGCTGAACCATCAACAAACAACTCCAATTCTGCATTCTCTATAGGAGTTTCTTTTATTTCACTCGTAGCTGCAAATGTAAGCGTAACACAATCGTGAGTCATTTCTCCTTCATCCTCTAACACAACTTCAGTCATTGTAGACATCATACATGAGGATGGGTTTGTGACTGGCGCACGCTGTAAAACAATGTTCGGGGCTGTGAGAGTTGTTAACCAATTTCCCCAACGAGAGGAGGTGACAGAAGTGACTTTTGCTTGATTCATTAGTGCGGACACTGTATGAGGGCATCTTACATTTACCATCTGTCCTAACACCATTCCTGATGAAGCCTGAAGAGCTAGATGAACTGCCTGCACTGCTCTAAGACATGGGCCCATCCCTTGAGCGACTATGTCAAGTTTACCAGAATAGTAATGAATGGGGCGTAAACTGCCCCCATGATCTTGCATTAGACATGCAGTCATAAAGCCTAAGTGTTCATGGACATAAAGCACAAAGGGCCTATCAGATTGGGCAATTCCTAATGCTGGTGCTTGACATAGTGCTCTCTTCAAATCATTGAAAGCTTTGAGATGAATTTCTTCCATACAAACAGTATCAGAATCTTTAACCTGGCCTTTCAACAAGTCATAGAGTGGCTGAGCAATCGAGGCATAGTCTTCAATCCAAGGTCTACAGTAACCTGCTGTTCCTAAAAATGATCGGAGTGTTTTAATGTTAGTAGGTGGAGTTATGGCTTTGACTGAAGCAGCTCGATCCTGTGTAATGGATCTATTTCCTGCACCAATTGTTTGACCCAGAAATGTGACTTGGTTTTTAGCAATTTGAGCTTTGTGAAAGCTGCATTTGTGTCCTCTTTTCTGCAAATAGTCCAACAATGCTGCCAATTCAGTTTGATGTACCTCGTGATCTGTAGAGGCAATCAAAATATCATCAACATATTGAATCATAGTGGACTGTTTGACTGGACATTCTGGGTCACACAAGTCACGTCTGACAGCCTGATGGTATATAGTTGGGGAATTCTGAAATCCCTGTGGTAACCGTGTCCACTGATATTGCTCATAGTCAACTGTGAAAGCTAACCATGCCTGGCTGTCAGAGTGCAATGGTACAGAAAAGAATCCATTAGACATATCAATTACTGAAAATACCTTGCAATCTAATGGTAGGCCATTACAAATTGTAGATGGATCTGCTACTAGGGGGGTGATTTTATCAATATGTTTATTGGCTACTCTGTAGTCTATGGTGAGTCTCCATGTCCCATTGGATTTCTTGATGGGCCATATGGGTGAGTTACAGGGACTGTTAGTCTTAACTAGCACTCCTTGCTTTAGCAATTTTTCTACAATAGGTTTGATTCCCTGTATAGCTTCCTTATTGATCGGATATTGTTTGGTAACAGGAGGTGGAGTTCCTGTCAATTTGACTGGTTCTACACCTGTCAAAAACCCACAATCATCCTTGTCTTTAGCCCAAATTGGATGATTCTGTAAGAAAGCATACTCAGGAGTGGTCGCATTATTAGTAGAAACTTGTGCTGAGGAAATTTTTATGCTAGCAGATTCTGAGGACAGGTCTAAAGTTAGATGCACTTGTCTCAGTAGATCCATGCCTAGAATTGCACCTGTATTTAATGGAGCACATAGCAATTTCGTAGTCAGAGTCTTTGGGCCTAACTGTACCTCTATGGACGGGGTTTCATACAAAACAGAATCTTCACCTATTACACCAGTTAAACAAAGTTTAGTTTTCTTGTATGGGATGTTTAAACCTTCAGCCAATTTTGTAGGAATTACTGTAATTTCTGCACCTGTATCAAGCAAAAAGTCAATCTCTTTCTCTTGTATGCTACCTTTCACAAAAATTCTTTGGTCATTGTGATGGATTACAGGGGAAAGGTAGTTACTCACAGCCCCAACAATTAGTTTTTTTCCTTTTCTTTTTGTGCTTTTAGAAGAGCCTGAGCGAGCTGTCCTAAAGTTTCAGTGTAACTTGGCGGGACTACTTCAGGGTTGTAGGCGGGCTGAGAAGGAACAGAGTTATGCATATTGTTTCTTTTACTATCTTGCAACTTCTTCCTACACTCTTTCTCCCAGTGACCTGGTTTTTCACAGTAGTAGCATTTGCCTTCTTTTCTATGCCATCTATTGTCTTGATTTGTTGTGCTAAACGTAGCTGCTGCTACTCTCACTTTTGCCTTAACATCAGCATCTCTTTCCCATGTAGCTAAGCTGTCTAGGTTAGTTCTGATGGTTTTGTTAGACCAAGTTAGATCTAGGAATGGCAAGGCTTTTCTGTACTCGACTAAAAGGCCATCTGACCAGATGCGGACTAAGGGTCCCTTGTCATCTAGCACACATTCAGAATCATCAACTATTCCACTGTAAGTCACAGCTGACTGACAAAACCTTTCAGTGTATTCACTCACAGGTTCTTCTTTCCTTTGCACACAGTTAGTGATTCTGGACCAGTCTATTTTGGGTCCCATGATATTCTTTATAATTTTCAAAACACCTTCTCTCAAATCGCCTTTACTGACATGTTGTAGTTCAGAAGTAACAGCAGACTCAAAACTATTGAATTCAGTTTCATTTAGAATTTGTGACATCAGCTGTGTGACTTCAGTCAACGACATGTCATAGAGACGCATTTTGCTTATCAATGCACTTCTAAATTCAGGAAAATTTGTGCGTGCTGAGGGTAAGCTCTGGGATAGTCTCTCTACATCTTTAGGTCTTAGCGCCTTGGCAACAGTTTGTACTTGGACAACAGAAGAATTTGGAGGAACACTGTCAATTCCCTCAATTCCCTGAGATCTTCTCCTAGCACCACACACCTTCACTGAATCTAGGGGCACATCAGTTACTGATTGGATGGCTACATCTTTTTCAAAGAAAGCTTGTAAATCAGGGTAATTGTTATCAGACTGACTAACTTCATCCCCATCAGTTTTTTCTGCAGCTTTGCAGCGGTTCAATTTCTTAGTCAAAGAAGTTACTCTAGCACGGAGCTCTTTGTTCTGTTCCTCTAGCTCTGAGTTACGCTGAGACTGTTGTGTAGCTAGCGCTAAACCAAATTCTCTATGGCAGCAGATAATGCCTTTCACATTGTTCTTGCGAATACATGCTCCTAGTACCTTTTTACACTCATCTACAGACCAAATCTTGTCTGGATGGATCTCATATTTCTGAGTGAGTTCTTGTCTAACTTTCTCAGTGACTATTAGGCTCATTTGCACTCCTAACTGTGATTTGAATTCACTATCTGACCACAAAGGAGTCGCAAGACCACCTTTATCAGTTGTGGGGATCAGTCTAGCATTCTTTCTAAACATTTTGTGAGTTCCTTGGTTACCACACAATCAAAACACTAAAACTTCTCTGATCAGCAGAGGGTACACTTGTTAATACAGATCAACTATTGTCAACCTTCGTTGAACAGAGGACAACACACTTCCCTGTCTGAACAAAGGATACCAATTTTAGCACATAATGCTAAATCTTCTCTGCCTAAACAGAGGATAAACAACCTTCCCTTATAAAGCAGAGGATAAAACTTCCCTAACTTTACAGAGGATAACCCAACATTAGCACGTGATGCCAATCTTCCCTGCCTAAACAGAGGATAAACAACCTTCCCTTATAAAGCAGAGGATAAAACTTCCCTAACTTCACAGAGGATAAACCAATATTAGCACGTGATGCTAAAATCTTCCCTGCCTGAACAGAGGATAAACTTCATCTCTAAAAGAACATTTTTAGAGGATAACTTAGTTAACCAAACCCTACAGCTGTCTGTTAACTCTTCTCTGACGGCGCAGAGGATAACACATTAGTACTGGTCTTTGGTTCTTTTGGATAGAGTATCACTCACCAACCCTTGGGTGAACAGGAAAATTCAGCCTGGATCTTCCTTTGGATCAGATCTTTGTTGTGCTTGAAGTTCCAATCTGATTTGAGGTGAGAAGCTCTATCCGGGTCACGGCACCAAAACTGTTGGAAATCTCAGAAGCATAGACCAGGAGACTTTGGGATCTCTTGAAGCAGAAGTTACTCTTTATTGAGAAACACGCTGTGCGTCGCTGTGGTCATCCAAAATCTAACTAAGGCAGTGACTTGGTAGTTCATATACATTCAAGGGGGAGGGATACATAGAGTAGGGGTGTGGACAATCTAAACAAAGGATGCAAATGCAGTACAGGAATCAGATCATTGCCTACATTTCCCAGCCATGATCTAATCAGCATAAATGTGTCATTCAAATGCATAGGTGCTAATCCAATCAGTCTGGCAGTATCACCTATACCTTTACATTATCATAGAGACAAAAGCACAGCTGTATCTTGAGCTGGTCATGCCACATGGTCAGGAAATGCATGAGACAAAAGGTTAGTGTCTCAGACACCTGGTCTGCCTGCCTTGCCACAATATACATAAAGTTTTCAGTTCATATACTATTACATTGGAACCTAAATATAACATAGAACAAATTTGTAATCCCACACCCTGAACTGCTTGCGGGCATTGCTCGTGGTGGAAATCCCTGAGTTCGTTAGAGTATCAATTTAATGAGTAAGGACATCCTTTTTGCATCAGAAGAGTAGCTTCAATCCTTGAAAAGCTTCAAGTCCTGAACGGTGAACTGTGGTAGTTTTTCAGTCTGTAGTACTGTGTTTCTGTCTTCGTTGGTGAGTTTCTATTCGCATTTACTTCCATTTTACAGATGCAGGTTGCATTTGTTATATGTTGTCACAGTTTCCCAGGCTCTTCTCCTGGTATTTGCTTTAAATTCAGAATCAGTAATTCCATGTAACTTTTTAAGTCACTTTGTCATCACTTTTATTATGTTCTGTACTTAACCTTCTGGAGTCTGAGGCTGATTTGGGGCCCTGGAGAAGTTTTGACATGCCTTGACATGTGTTTTTTTTTTTTTTTTTTTTTTTTTTTTTTTTTTCAATTGTTCATAAACCTATTAATGGAAAAGGTGTCATTACACTGTATTTAGCATGAACTAGGCTACCATAATATGTGAGCAACGTGTATGTACAAACCCGATTCCAAAAAAGTTGGGACACTGTACAAATTGTGAATAAAAACAGAATGCAATGATGTGGAAGTTTCAAATTTCAATATTTTATTCAGAATACAACATAGATGACATATCAAATGTTTAAACTGAGAAAATGTATAATTTTAGGGGAAAAAATAAGTTGATTTTAAATTTCAAAAAGTTGGGACAACGCCATGTTTACCACTGTGTGGCATACCCTTTCTTTTTATAACAGTCTGCAAATGTCTGGGGACTGAGGAGACAAGTTGCTCAAGTTTAAGAATAGGAATGTTGTCCCATTCTTGTCTAATACAGGCTTCTAGTTGCTCAACTGTTTTAGGTCTTCTTTGTCGCATCTTCCTCTTTATGATATGCCAAATGTTTTCTATGGGTGAAAGATCTGGACTGCAGGCTGGCCATTTCAGTACCTGGATCCTTCTACGCAGCCATGATGTTGTAATTGATGCAGTATGTGGTCTGGCATTGTCATGTTGGAAAATGCAAGGTCTTCCCTGAAAGAGACGACGTCTGAATGGGAGCATATGTTGTTCTAGAACAGTGTTTCTCAACCCTGGTCCTGGAGGACCCCCAACACTGCACATTTTGAAAGTCTCCTCTGTCTGACACACTCATTTCAGGTAGTGGAGTTTCTTCTAATGTTCTGATGAGTTGAATCAGGTGTGTTTAACTAGGGAGAAAGACAAAACCTGCAGTGTTGGGGGTCCTTCAGGACCAGGGTTGAGAAACACTGTTCTAGAACTTGGATATACCTTTCAGCATTGATGATGCCTTTCCAGATGTGTAAGCTGCCCATGCCACACACACTCATGCAAGCCCATACCATCAGAGATGCAGGCTTCTGAACGGAGCACTGATAACAACTTGGGTTGTCCTTGTCCTCTTTAGTCCGGATGACATGGCATCCCAGTTTTCCAAAAAGAACTTTAAATTTTGATTCGTCTGACCACAGAACAGTTTTCCACTTTGCCACAGTCCATTTTAAATGAGCCTTGGCCCAGAGAAAACGCCTGCGCTTCTGGATCATGTTTAGATATGGCTTCTTTTTTTGACCTATAGAGTTGTAGCCGGCAACGGCGAATGGCACGGTGGATTGTGTTCACCGACAATGCTTTCTGGAAGTATTCCTAATCCCATGTTGTGATTTCCATTACAGTAGCATTCCTGTATGTGATGCAGTGCCGTCTAAGGGCCCGAAGATCACGGGCATCCAGTATGGTTTTCCGGCCTTGACCCTTACGCACAGAGATTGTTCCAGATTCTCTGAATCTTTGGATGATATTATGCACTGTAGATGATGATAAATACAAAGTTCAGTCATGAAACTCTAACCGAGCACTGATTGGTTCTTTCTGCGCCATGGCTTCAGCCAATCGGAAGTAATTCCATATCCATGCAACCATATATATCGTACCCTAGCCTGCGATCGACAAGCTGCGCAATGTGAAGCGCTGTTATCCCTCCTCCTCCCCAGCGCCACCTGTAGAGATCTGCTACGGGGGTTCTCATTCTTGCAGCAGCCTTTTCCTTGTTGTTTTATTTGACTAAGCTGAACAATTTGTATTTGACCTAATTGCAATTGACCTAATAAGTTGCAAATTGGTCCTCCAGCTGTTCCTTATATGTACATTTAACTTTTCCGGCCTCTTATTGCTACTTGTCCCAACTTTTTTGGAATGTGTAGCTCTCATGAAATCCAAAATGAGCCAATATTTGGCATGACATTTCAAAATGTCTCACTTTCAACATTTGATATGTTATCTATATTCTATTGTGAATAAAATATAAGTTTATGAGATTTGTAAATTATTGCATTCCTTTTTTATTCACAATTTGTACAGTGTCCCAACTTTTTTGGAATCGAGTTTGTACGCTTGTATTTTTGAAGGAATAAAGTTTATGCGTGATTATTGAAAAAACAAAAAACTTAAGACACTGAAATATGGCCAAAAAACAAATATTAAATATGTGTTCACAAGACTTCTGGGTATTGGAGGTTGTAGACTAGAATTTTTTCTTCAAAATGATGTAAAAATTATCCTTTCTACTCGTTCTTATAAAACAATATATTAATTTACATTTTGTAAAACACTTTTTGTCAAGACACACAGAATGCATGGAGGTGTGAATCTTCATGAATAATGCTGTGATTCACACCTGAGAAGACAAAGACCCGCATAATGACCTGCATAATGAGCCCTTTCAGTCAGGCTATGTGAAAAAAAACCCTCTGTGAGCATGCTGATAACGTTAATACAGCTGATATGATCCTGTTAATATAATGTCCACTCTTGACAGAAAACATGATTTTTGTGATCTCATGCATGCACGTATTATTGCACATCATGTGAAGAAAATTTTGTATAGGCCTACTATAGTTTAAATTACAGTACCAGTCAAAAGATTGGACGCATTACTATTATAATGTTTTTAAAAGAAGTCTCATGCTCATCATGCTGTATATCAAAAATACAGAAAAAACACCAATACTGTGAAATATTTGTAGTGATTTTTACTTTGTCCATTCAAGGACGTGAAGTAAAATAGGGATTGGTACTCACGTCACCGCTGATGTTGTGATTTTTGGATCACACGTCTCTTAAGGTGTGGTTATGAGTACATCAGATGACCACTTCCCCCTTTTTCCCTTGTTCAGGGCACCAGTCAAGGTCTTTTACCTTGGCAGTATGAGAACACTCCCAACAGGGGCTTTCATTCATTTAGAATGAATGTAAAGTGGTCAACTGATTTATCTGAAAGATTGGTGATATTGCTAACTTGTAGAACCTCTTCTGTATTATCAGCACAAGGAAGACAAAAGTGTAATAAAATAAATGTATTAACAAAAAGATAAACAAGAATAACTAACACAACTACTAAATGAATACCATGATTGATAAAGGAATAAAGTGCATAAGATACATAGAATACAAGTGATTAAGTTGGGTGTGGCTATGGAAGAGTTACGTTATCTTATGGAAAGATAAACTGTTTCTCTGAAAATAATAAGGTGGAGAACCTTATTATGCACTAAAACAAATAAATGAGAGATTATTTGTTATTAACTAACATCAGCTATATTACATCTAATGGGAATTAAGAAATTATATACTGATAATATACAACAATGCCAAGGTCTCTGGAAAGAAGTTTGGTTAAGTGATATTTACGTTCCACGTGGTTGAATTCGATGGCGGTGACGTCTTCTACTGGTTGTGCGGGGTGACAATGCAGTGGGGAGAGGAGCCAGAATCTGTTTCAGCAGTCTTGAACACGAAGCTCTGTGGGATGCTGACCTACTGGAGCACCAAAGGGTCCTAAGATCTGGAACATGCAGATGAGGCCCTGGTGTAGGTGCAGAAGGTCCTTAACAATCTGGAACACGCAGACGAAGGTACCTTGGATTGAAGGTTTGCTCTCCTGAGCTTAACCTTGTTGCAGATGTCGTCACTGTCTCGCTGACTCTGAACGTAGTGATTGTTGATATCTCTTTCCTCACAGGCTAGAGGCTCAGAACGTGGTCATCTCTGTTGCTGCCTCACAAGCTGTAGACTCAGATCATGGGATCCGTTGTTGTCTCTCTGGATGGACCAGAGGCTCAGAACGGTGTGGTATCTGTTGTGTCTTTCCCCTTTGACGGGCAGACTCAGAACAATATCTGTTAATGTCTTACTCCATACAAAGTTGACACTCAGAACCGTGCATCTGTTGTGTCTCAGCTTTGCAAGCCGGGACTCAGAACCATATCTGTTAATGTCTCACTCCATACAAAGTTGAGACCCAGAACAAGGGGTGTCTGTTGAAAGGGTACCTTTATCCCTTTCCGATGAGGAGGAGATTGCATTTTGGCGCTTCTCCATTCGAGTGCTGTGATTGGCTGCTGGCATCAGAGGGGACACACAGAGTGTGACCCACCCTTCTTTCTCCTGTGGAACTCATTTGCATAAAGCACAAAGTTGGAAGTCTTTACAGTGTCTTTAAAGTTTACCAATGCATTTCTCACTTTCCAAACCACCACCAGAATACCTATGGCAATATTCTAAACAAACAGAGACTAAACATGATGGAAAAAGATTGAACTGTCATTCAATTGTACATTAACAGCTGAATTTGTATCAGATGTTGCACTACAAATAGCTGTCACTGGAATACTTATTTCTGTGAATAAGTATCAAATGGATGTGCAGTTTGCATCAGTTCTAAGGTTTTCAAACATAGTTTTGAATGGATTTGGATGGATCTTTGTGATCTCTCTTTGTTTCACCCATTGCTGCTAAGGTCCCGAGGAATTTTTATGGCAGTCTCTGGCCAACCTTAGAAAAGTAGTCTCTAGATGGGTGAAGGGCAGAAACTGCCTGTGGACCAATGAGAAGTCCTGTCTTTCCCAAGCTTGGTACAAGAGGTCGTCTTCTTGCCCTTTAAGAGAGGTCTGGATGTTGTCCTTACATCTTTATCTGATGGTGTTGGACAGTTTGTTTGTGTTAGGCCACCAAGATCCAATCAGAATGTAGAAAACCTTTGTTCGCTGTTACGGACAGAGAGGGGCCCGGCCATAAACTGGGCCCTAGAATGTGCTGTTCACTACATATTATTACAATTTAAAATAATGGTTTTCTGTTTTAATATACAGAGGAGTAATATTTATTCAATATTTATTGTCATCACTATGAGCGCTGGACAATCTGATGTACTGTGTTTTCAATTCATACTTGCAGCCGGAGGGCGCTCTGTGCACATTTAGTCCACAAATGACTTGTGATGAAGAACCATGTGACATTCCAGGAACTAACAGAGGCTTCCAGAGATCGCTATCACATGCAGATAGACTCTTTATATAATAAACACTCGATTGCGACGATATATACATGTATTGCCTCAGAATTTGCGTCTGAATAAGCGCTCACTCCATGGGCGTGGCCGAATTAGTGGATAATGAGCTGACTCGCGGATGTCTGACATGTCTGACATTTCAATGTTTCTTTAGACATATGTCTCATTTTTGTGTGATTAGTATTCACCAAGTTACAGTTCATTTTCTGAGAACTATCAGAATGGACTTCGTTCATAGAGAGACGACAAATCACGCATGTTAGTTTTCTGTATTTTGCAAAAAGCACACCATTTTGTTTTTACTCTGAGTGTACACAAATAAAAGAAGACATTCTATAGTTTCAATTGATATATTACTTCTGCCTCTATGACAAAAAATGACAGAGTATTTTAAGTCTGTTTTGCTGTGATGTGAAAAAAATCCTGCAAAACGCGCCGGCAAGTTTCCTGACTCCAGAGTGTTAAGTTGTATTTTAACCTCTTTCTCCTGGTTTCACAGATGAGGCTTAAGATAGCCCCAGACTAAAATACATGTTTGAGCTGTTTTAATTGAAAGTAACTTGTACTGACATATTAAAATTTGTTGGTGCCATTGTTTTGTCTCAAGATGAACACCAATAATGTTTTTTTTTTTTTTTTTTCTAAAGCATGTTTATAAAAGCTACTTAAACAATTGAACTAAGGCCTAATACTGGCTTAGCCTAAGCCCTGGCTGTGAAACCAGGCCTATATGTTTTAGTTACCATGAAATGCCATTTTTAGAGCCACTTGTTTTTCCTGAATGTAATGTTAATTCCTGTTTAAACAGTGTGGGGTCATAAATAAATACATTTGAAGGAAGTTGTTTACTTTGAGTGAATTTATTCAAAACCATATTAACTGCAGCCCTTACATGATCTCTGAAATGAGTAAAAATAGACATTTAACTGGTGTAAGAAACCCTGCATCGGCCCAAAAACGGAATCCGACGCCCCCAGGCGAAGGTTAACGCATGTATGCCTTTTCAGCGTCTCTATTAAGTTCACTTAATTTCACTTGTTTAATCTGACTCCAATTTCAAATGATTCTTATTCTTAGGTTGTGCTTCCATTTAAAAATTAATCATTAGTTATGCCTTAATTTAGATTTTTGATTATTCTGATTACCTTATAGTTTCAATTATTTCATTCACTGCAATCAGACTTAATATATGTGCCCCATGCTCCATCTATTAAACCTTTCGTATGAACAGTCCTGAACACAGATTTACTAGAAATAATGAATTAAGAATAATACAGAATAACCAAATATAACATTTTATGTGTCAAGTAAAAATGTATCATGCCAATTACATTACAGTAAGACAATTAGAAGCCAATTCAGAATAATAAATGCATAGTTGAAATGCATATACACACAGTGGTGGACTAGTGTTTGAAGACACTTGTCCATCACTGCGTGGGGGTCTCTGATTACAGAAAATCCCCCCTTACTGCTTTGCACTTTACCTTTTATACCAGGACCAGAACAAAAGGGTTGTAAATATTTACTACACCAACACCTGTTTTGGGGAAGAGGAATGGGTTTTCACAAAAGGCACCACCCAAAAGGGGACAGAATTTTCCTTAGTTTCAATCTTCTTCATAATACCAGTGACTGCTGTGAAATTGAGACCATTTTACCAATCGCAGACAATTTAAATGATACTAAACATGAAAAGGGAAAAACAATAGATACACAAGTTACATTATAAGTTTTGAATAACTTTCAGTCAGGGGGAAGGGAAGGTGTGTTTGTGTGTGTGTGTGGTGGGGGAGGGCAAGGCGTTGTCCATTGCTACTTCTTTGAGATCTTCTTTCCAGATTAAAGTTTTGTTACTTTATTGCAGAACGCTTGATTTCAGTTTTTGTCTAGCAGGAAATTCAGGCCTTACACTGGCATAGAATCCTGATGTACATAAAGCAAGATTGATTTGATATTTGTTCTATGTAAATTCAATGTTAAATAAGTGATTTAATTAAGGTTGAAAAAATATTGATTTTACGACCATCTTGATCTGTTTTTCATCATTGAAATAACATTATTTCAGGGTGCAAACCTGATGAAAAATCAACCTTAAATTTCAACATTGATTTTAATGATAATTTGGTTGATACATTAACATTGATTCAATGTTGATTCAGTGTTGATCTGCTATCTGGGTAACAACTGTGAACTGCAAAACCCAGAACCCAGAGCTGGCAACAGAAGGCACACAGCATTGCTACAATGCAAAACCCTTCTCCAAAAGGCTCCTAGACAGCTGAGGACAGAACTGTCACCATGGCAACAAACACAGGTACCAGACCTACCATGAGGAGAAGCCAAGGATGGGAGCATCCTCATACTGCAGACACCACAGATATTTCAAATATTTATAATTAATTATAATGAGTTATGATTAATTATTCATATTTTCCTTTTGAGCTAATTTGCTACAATAACCAATATGGAATGTCCCCCTAATGTCAGGAACATTATTATATGACCAACAGAGGACCATGTGTGAACGTTCTGTTAACATCTCAAATATCCTTTTTGTAACGTTCTAATGTGACTGTAGAATAACCAATATGGAACATCCTCTAAAAGCCATGTCGGGAACGTTATTATATGACCAACAGAGGACCATGTGGGAACGTTCTGTTAATGTCCCAAGTGTCCTCTTTGTAACGTTGCTATGTGACCATAGAATAACCAATATGGAATCTCCTCCTAATGTCAAATTGGGAACGTTATTATATGACCAACAGAGGATCATGTGTGAATGTTCTGTTAATGTCCCAAATGTCCTCATTGTAACATTCTTATGTGACCATAAAAACATAAATAAATAAATAAATAAATAAATAAAAAATGGAACGTCCCCCTAAAGTCATATAAGGAAAATTTAACAGTAGCACAAAATAGAATGTTTTAAGAACATCCCTAATGTTCTGGAAAGGTTCAGGATTTTAGTCAGAAGTGATTTTAGTCAACGTGTACCTTGGTCTCTGACAAGTTCCACAGACCTTACCTATTGCTCACCTGAGAACCTACCTGTATTACCTGATCCGTCTTCTGTCTGCCATCATCTGTTGTCATCATCTTCCTAGATCTCCCAGGCACCTGTTCACCAACCTTCCGCACCAGTCCTACATCTGCACAGAGAACATCTAGTTACCAACCAGCTAAGTCATCAAGATTATCTTTAACTGCTATATTCAACATTGCTACGTCCAGATCCTGTTATTAATTCCAACCTGTTTAATAAGCATGTTTATATTTCTACTTGCCTGTCTGTTGCCTTCTGTTCTATGACAGAAGACCAGACCTCTAAAGTAAGAAATAAAAGATGGGCGATCTTCACACCCCTGTCATACCCGCTGACCATCTGATCACACTATTCTAGGATGGCGTTCGATTGAGGATTATATTGAGGAGTTCCTCAAGCTTTCTCATCTGCTGCTATATTGAATATGTGCTGTGATTGAGTGGTTCTTCCCTCACAGTTGGTGAGGTTGATGAAGACACCACTGCCACTCAGCCACAGTCACCCTCATCCACTCCAGCCACCATAGTCATCACGCCTGAACCTCCATTCATCCCTCGACAGAGAGAAGCGGTCTGTGTAGTCAAACTATTACTCAAAACTGATGGTTCTCACAGGTTTGGTCACTATGAGGGTAACAAACAAAACAAAACTGGAGAAAGGGAGAAGAAAGATCAAATATAAGATGGAATTGGAAAGGAAAAGGAAGAAAGGGGAGATTTTAAGGTAAAAGTAAAAGTAGAATGTCCTTATAGCTCTGAAAAACTAAAAGGGAAGGTAAATAAACAGATTAATTTAATTAAATGTTACATATAATTAAATTCAGCTTAGCTGAATTGGGATATTCAAGCTAAAACCAAAGTAAATAAATAAAATAAAAGTAGAGGAGGAGTAAAGTAAAAAATAAAATAAGATATATGGGGAAGGACCACCCTGAGACAGGAAAGTATGTGAGAGCTCAAACAGAGGGTTAAACCGAGAGAGGAAGGGTTAACACATTACACTCACACCATATCTACGTGTTAGTCGGATGCTAACGGTTCATTGTAAAGGGCTTTAACTTGTATACCTGTAGGCTGCTAAAGAGATAGCTTTTGGCTACAGGTGGTTTGTGTGTTTACACAAAGGTCTGTTACGTGTTGCACTGCCATCAGATTGAACCTGCTCTCACCTTTCGGGTCATGCATTGCTAGGAAACCAATGCGCGCTCACAGCCAGCACAAATGGAGCAGCATTTGAGCCACTGTAAACCCGCATGGAAACTCAAGCATGTGTTGCATGTAACTCTTTCACCAATCAAAAACAGTACATTCACTTCACAGACAATGGCAAATTACTAGTTAGCTAGGCTAGCATTAACACCATTAATTTGACGCAGTTGTTCAAATTCATACGAGTGGATCGATATGAAAACAGTACGTAACTTGTTCTGGGAAAAGAGCATTGCTCAAATCACCATTAACAATATTGTAGTGAGATTGCTTCGTCACTCAGTTTAATTCATGCCAATAATCTGAGACTTCTTCATCAAATTAATGCATTTAAAGTTGAAATTTGGAGATTGCTTTGTCCAAAATCAGGTTAATTTCTTATTGTTCGAATTAAACATGCATTATTATAGTGTTGAAAAGCTTTCTACTGCTCGTAGGAAGGTACATTCAAACTATTGTGTTATCTGATTTTATCAGAAGCGCTGCATGTATAAGATGTTAAAGGGCACCTATTATGCAAAATTCACTTTTACATGGTGTTTGACCATAAATGTGTGTTGGCAGTGTGTGAGCAAAACCACCCTAGAATGAGAAAAATCCACCCAGTGTTTTTTTTTACAATCTCAATAATTCATAAACACTGTCTCAGAACGCCCTGTTCTAAGATTGCTCTCACTGTGACGTAGAATTGCGCTAAGCCCCACCCACGTGGTTTGATTGACAATCTGGTTTTGGCATAGACCCCGCCCTCGGTGATCTGTCAACCATCCTCCATTGTTTCAACGACAGCCAGTAATGTCTCCTAAGAAACATAAGTGTTCTGTTGTGGGATGTAATAATGAACATAGTAGTTTTCACTTACTTCCGACATCAGAGCCACTGAAAACGCAGTGGATGGATTTTATTTACGAAGGAAAGGCGCCACTCAAAATTCCAAAATACGTTTATGTTTGCGCGAATCATTTTTTGACTGACTGTTTTGAGAACGAGGGTCAATTCAAAGCAGGTCTTGCTTCAAAGTTAATCCTCAAGTGTGGATCGTTGCCTACTGTTCGCGATCCAACATCACCTCCAGAAGAAGTAAGTGTATTTAATGTTTTTTGAGCAAATAGTCATTTCAGTCGATGTCAGCCAATTCAATAACAAATGCGTCTAAAGTTGTTGTCGTCGTCGTAGAATGTCTGTGTATATAATTTAAACCTTGTTTGTATAGTGTGTATCCACACGTATATATATATTTTTTAAAGATATTGTATTAAAAACTGTGTATGTTTACTTAGCAAACGTTATCACAGTATTTGTGTTTGTAGTTTCAAAAAATTGCGCGAACGTTATCACAGTGTGTGTGTGTGTGTGTTGCACATCCATAATTGCAAAGGGGACGCGATTAAAACTCTATAAGTACATAAATGTATCAAATAACCATTCAGAGACGTCCTGCTCCATTCTCAATTGTGTTTCTTCTGCCGGAGTCTCTTCATCATCTGGGTCTGATTCCGGTTCAAACATGTACGGCTGAATGCCATACAAAACAGCGGGTCTCTCACTCTCAGCCATTCTGCTTCTACCGACTGTTTGTTGCCATAGGTATGCAAGTTACGCCCTCATCCAAAGGCAGGGCGGGGATATGCAGCTCATTTATATTTAAGGTGGTACACACCAAAACAGCTCTTTTTAAAACAGGCCCCAAAAATGACATTTTCAAATGGTTATAATAAATTAACTGTGGGGTATTTTGTGCTGAAACTTCACAAATACATTCTGGGGACACCCAAGACCAATATTACATCTTGTAAAAAGGGGCATAATAGGTGCCCTTTAATAAAACTTATGTGACAAACATACAAGATTGATTTCTGGGTCTGCTCAAAACCAGTGTTTGAAACAATGCCCGCATTCTCCACCAAATCTGTAACTATATTTATTAGCTCAAAAGGGGAAATATTAATAATCATAACTTGTTATGATTAATTAGAAATATTTTAATCAGTTAATCAAATAAATTAACTTAATGTAGCTGAATTAATATTATAATCATTTAATCTGTTCGGCCAACGAACACTCAGGATTGATCGTCTATCAACTTTTCAAGAAGGATATTTTTCTGTGGCCACAGAAAAATATCACTTTCTTAGCATGTAGCTGTGATCGAATTGTTATTAGGGACGTTGGTTTTATAAGCAGACCAGAATTAACTCGCAAAAGTGTGCACACAAGTTTTATTTAACTAAATCACAAACACAAACACATAATCTGTTACAGATTAGTGTTCTCTTTTTTTTTCTCTATTTAGATTTTCTGTTTTTGGATCAACACCTTTGCACAGACTCGGATGTATCTTTCTTAGTGGCGTTGATTCCTCCTGAATGTCTTTCCAGCTGATGTTTGCACTGTGTAAGCCCGTAGTTCATCTCTCTGGTGCACCACTACAGCAGGCTTCCATCCACATCTGGACTGCATATGTACTGTGAATCCTGGAACCAGATCAGGAAGTGTCTTGGCATTTTGGTTGTACTGATGCCGCACACGAGATTGCAAATCCACCAGCCTTTTGTGTATATGTTGTGGGGTTGACTGTTGAAGCACAGCGCTAGAGCATGGGAGTGTGCTCCGCCCATTAACATTTGTGCAGGAGATTCATTCAGGCCTGTCACTGGTGTGTTTCTTAGTGACAGTAGCACCAGATGTGGGTCTGTGCCTGTTTGTATAACTTTCTTCAGTGCATTAACAGTCTTTATTGCTCTTTCCGCAAGTCCATTGGACTGAGAGTATCCAGGACTGGAGAATGTGAGCTTAAAGTCCCATGATGCTGCAAATGACTTCATCTCGTAGCAGGCAAATGGGACATTGTCACTCACCAATTATTTTGGGATACCATGTCTGGCAAAGTCTGATTTCATTTTTTTTTTTTTACTGAGTGGGCTGATTTGTCAGGTAAGTTCAGTACCTCTGGGTATTTTGTCAAATAGTCCACTAGCAATAGATAAGACTGACCTCTTAGCTCAAAGATATCCGCTCCGACCTTCATCCATGGTAGTTCTGGAACATCATGTGTGATGAGTGGCTCTTTCTGATGTCGTGGCTAGAGTTGTTGACAAGGCGCACATTTCTCCACCATCATCTCTATGTCTTGCGCCATTCCAGGCCAATAGAGGAATTTTCTCGCTTTGGCCTTTGTTCTCTGGATACCTTGGTGAGCTATGTGTAGCTTTTCTAAGATTACTTTTTCTTGAAGCTCTGAGGTATGATTGTCTTGTCGCCTACTATCACAATGCCGGTCTGTATGCTGATTTTGTGTCGCATAAGCCAGTATCTGTGTAGGTTGCTGTTCACGCTGCGTCTTTTTAGTGGCCAGCCAGTTTCAACCATCTTACACAGATCTTGCAACACCTGGTCTGCAGCAGTGGCCTCTTTCAATTTTTGAAGTGTCTGTGGACTCAGTGCATGGTTTGGCCTCCAAACCATGCACAACTTTTCTCATCACAGAGGTCTTCACCATCATCAGCCTCCCTAATTACAGTTGCACGGGATAGCGTATCAGCAATATACATGTGCTTGCCCGGTGTATATGCAATGTTCAATTCATACTTTTGTAGATGTAAGAGCATTCACTGCAAACGTGCTGGGGCCTTGCACAGCTGTTTCTGCATGATGTTCTCGAGGGGTTTATGATCTGATTGAACTGTCACTGGCTTGCCGTATATATACTGATGGAACTTCCTTGCTGTGAAGAGAATGGCGAGTAACTCTAAACTCTCAATTTGAGCATATCATTGCTCAGTATCAGTGAGTGATCGTGATGCATAACACACAGGGTGTCCCTCTTGCAGGAGACAGGCTCCCAAGCCGTCTTTTGATGAGTCTGCCTGTATTGTTAGTGTTTTTTTTTGTAATCATAGAACCTCAGCCCAGGTGATTTTGTGAGAGCGGTTTTTAAACTCTCTAAAGCAGCGCTATGGTGGGGATTCCACTGCCATACAGCATCCTTCCTCAGCAATTGTCTTAGCGATGCTGTGAGTGACTTTTGAATCGTGAGGTCGGAGGCTGTCTGGTGTAATTATGTGTCCCATGTACGTCACAGTGCTGACCTTGAACTGAATCTTATCGCCATTAAAACTCATGTTGGCTGCTTTTGCTCTTTTCGTGACCTTATCAAGGATTTCATCATGCTCCTGCTCTGTTGAGGCAGCGATGATCATGTCATCGGCTATGATGTGTACTCCTTGTATGTCACCAAAAGTTTTGCAGTTCTTCTGCTGGAACACCTCACTTGCTGACTTGATGCCGAATGGGAGTCTCAGAAAACAATATATGCCCCATGGTGAATTAAAAGTGCATAGTTTTGAGGATGGTTCGTCCAACTTGATCTGCCAGTAACCATCTTTTTCGTCAAGAATAGTGAAGATGGACTTTCCAGCCAGGTTACTGCACACATCTTCAGGAGTGGGAATGGAATAGTGCTGGCGTTTTATCACTTTGTTCAGATCACGAGGGTCCAAACATACCCTCAGTGTACCATTCTTCTTTTCTATTATAACGAGGCTGTTTACCCATTATGTGGGTTCCGTTACAGGGGATATAACACCTCTGTGCACAAGATCTTGAAGTGTGTCTTTCAGCTTCGAACAGACAGTGGAATATTTCTGCATCCATGGATCACAGGCATGACTGTCGGGGTAAACGTGTATATTATGGACTCCTGGGAACTCACCTAACCCAGTGAAGACTGATGGATGCATCTTGACCAGCTCTTCTTTGGTTGACACAGACTTTTTTGAAAGCAGCTCGATCCTCTTCACAAGCTGCAGCTTCTCACTTGCTGTTCTGCCCAGAATCAGCATGTCTGATTGATCAGACACATAGAACTGTAATGTGGCTGTAGCTTTTCGGTCTTGCATTTCAGTGACACAACACCTTTTGGGGTGGAGCGTGTTCCCCCGAATGCTACTAACACAGTTGATGTAGGCTGTGGCAATCAACAGATGATCAGTCCGACACACAAGTCAACTTAATCAAACGCAGAGTGTGTCAAACCAAATCCACCACAGCATTCTATATTTTGATGTCCACCAAAATGTGAGTCATTAAACAAGGAGTAATTTGATAGTAAACATCACCTCGATGAAATACATTATCTTGTAGTTCCAACTTTCAGGCATGCATAATGTTACAATTTTCAGAAGGATGCAATGTCCGTTCTTGGGGCAACACATTTATTTCTGTTAAAACACATGAAATAGGCAGGTTTAACAAGGAGCACTTTCCGCTTCGTGTGTGCAACACTCATCACGTACTGAATACTATTTCTATTGTCAGCTACTGATGCATAGTATGATGCTCAGGTGCCCCCTGCTGGCGAAGCTAACAAGAACCATTTTAAACAGAACAGTGCACTCCAGTAATTCACTTTGTTCCCTGACAACAGTAATTAATGAGATAAAAATTTGAAGGGGGCATTTTTTTTTATCTGCCTTTTTTAAATACTCAGCGCTACACTCTCCCCCACAAAATTAAATGTCTCCTGACATTACCGGGAACAACCAAAGCATTTGCTCAAAACACCTCGGCCATCCAAGGCCTCCAGTAACCGTTGGTCTGTGTTACCTGAGTCTCTGTTACCTTACAGTTTTTTTGTACCAAGGATGGTTGACCCAGTGTATCATAACTCAGTACAGCAGGCTGATGTCTCAGTCTCTGGGGTCGCTGTCTTACTGTCTGTTGCTCTCCTTGTGTCTGGATCAGAGGGTCTACCCCTAACTCACCACACTTAGGCCTATCAGGGTTCAAATCAGGTCTCTGAGGTTGTAGTGGCACATCCTCTTCGCATTGTAGTGGCACATCCTCTTCATGATGCTCAGAACTCTGCTGAGGCTGGAAAGACTCTGCCAGAGGATTCAAGTGAAGTCCGTCTCTGCCTTTTCCCTCTGCCAGTTCTGAGAGGCCAATGGTAGGTGCCGCTGTATTCATCGCCGGAGGTGTCACTCTGTTCTGGTTGCTGTCGTTGCTGTCATCGAGGTTTGATTCTTTCCTTTGTTCAGCCACAGAAAAACTCCTTGGGCTCATCAGTCTCTGCTGGTGGCTGGTCAGGGGGTAAGAAGTCACAGGGCAGCAGGAGGTTTCTGTGAACCACTCTGTCCCTCCCTTTTCCATTTTCTGGGCTGATCTCATAAACGGGGCTGCCATCCACTTTTCTCTCCTTCACCTTAAACACTTGATCCTCCCAGTAGGGCTGAATTTTTCCTGGCCCCCCTCTGGGGGTTAGGTTTCTGAGGAGAACTCTGTTGCCTGGTTGGAGGTCTCTTCCCTGAACTTTCCTGTCATAGAAGACTTTTCCACAAGCTGCTCCCTTAACAGCTGTTATAGCTGCAATCTGATATGCTTCTTGCATCCTTGTTTTCCAATGACTCTGTTACGACCCTCTATTTGTACTGATAAAAGTATATAAAAGAGTGTAACATGTTAGTGTTAAAGTTAAATAATAAGGGAAAAAAAAGATAAATAAATAAACGGGTTCAGTTACTTTACTGACAACTTGTGTGGTGGGATGAATCAGACAGAGACGGATTAGAATTAGAGTTTTTTCTTTAGTATCTCATTGAGGAAAAATACACCCGATGATATATACAAGACAGTGAATCCAGGAATAAATATTTACAAAAATATATATACAAATAATAAACAAAACACGGAACACAGGAGGGAGGGAACCTGGTGTGTATAAAAAAACTCAATCTCTAACGTGTTGCATTGTGTAAGTCATGTGACATGCTAGCTACCTCTCCTCTCCGAGTCCGGGAAAATCCTTGGAATGAAATCAATTCATTTCCAAAGTGAACGCCATAAGTTTCAAAGGTTACACATTGAAGAAAAAACAAACAAACTAATAAACCAAGATCGCTAGTAACAGACAGCAAGCCACAACGAGAGAAAACACGCGCCTCCCTCCTCTCGTCACTTCCGGATCTTTATACTGGGCCGGCGAGTTCAGATTTGTTCCTTAGGAGGAAAGTGTCGACCCATTGAATGATAGTGATGATGACTGACATGCCAGTCAAACAGTCGCGAACCTAAGAGTTATGATAGTGGAGAAATAAGGAGAAACAACCAAAATACATAGCAGATGTAACGCCCACACCCTTAAAAACAAACATCTACCTTAAGTATAGATGTTTGACAAAAGGAACCAAATTGTTAGTACCAAAATTGTCATCAAACCCGGGACAGAGCGTCTGCCACCACATTATCCACCCCTTTCTTATACCTTATTTCCAGGTTGTAATTCTGGATGATGAGGGACCATCTCATCAGCCTCTGGCTCTGATTATACATGCGTAAGAGAAAAGTCAGTGGGTTATGATCTGTGTAGACAACTACAGGAAGAGCAGACGAACCAACATATACCTCAAAATGTTGAAGTGCCAACAATAAAGCTAAAGCCTCCTTCTCTATCATTGAATAGTTACATTGGCTTTTATTGAACTTTTTCGAGAAATAGCAAATAGGGTGGTTGATCCCATCTTTACCCTCCTGTAAAAGTACAGCACCAGCTCCCATCTCACTTGCGTCGACCTCCAACTTAAATACTTAAATACTAGGCTTCACCAACCCCTTCTCCAACAAATACTGAGTTTCCTGTTTCATCATAGCTCTTTTAACAGTGTTCACCCTATAAGGGTGTTGTTTAATGGGCTGGGTATTACTTACTTTGATGTCATAATATAGAACGTTCGTTAGTGTTGGAACATCGCCCAAGATAGAAGAAAACCTATTAAGCAGTTCGGCAACATCCTGACTTTGGTTGATGCCAAGATGAGCTAGAAAACCTGACAAGTTTGCAAGCGTTTCAGAGTTTGATAGCCTAGCTGATAATAATGGTGTATCAGACTCCAAAAAAACATCCAGGTCGGTGTCCTGCTGCTCCACGACCGACACTTGTCTCACACACAACTCCTACAGGAAAGACAGCATCACTTCCCTTTTCTGTGGTAAGAGAATCTGTGACATCTCTAGTATGATAAGCCTTTAACATATTAATATGACACACTCGTTTTTGGCGCCTTCTATCAGGAGTTCTCACCACATAATCTGTCTCACTCTTCTTCTCTAGGAACTCATATGGTCCGGAAAATCATGCAGATAATGTAGATCCAGGAACAGGAAGTAAGACCAACACTCGATCACCAACTGCAAAACATCTTTTCACAGCACATTTGTCATAACGCATTTTCATCTCCCCCTGAACTTTAGACAATGATTCTCGGGCTAGGGCACAAGCTTCCTGTAGTCGTTCACGAAACTTACTTACATAATCTAGCACATTTGTTTTCTCACCACTCACGATACCCAACATCCTCTCTTTCAGAGCCTTCAGAGGTCCTCTCACCGTGTGTCCGAAGACCAGCTCCGATGGACTGAATTTGAGAGATTCCTGCACAGTTTCTCGAATTGAAAATAAAAGCAATGGAACCCCTTCATCCCACTTGTTTCCTGTCTCAATACAGTACTTCCTCAACATTGCTTTTAGAGTCTGGTGGAATCTCTCTAACATTCCCTGACTTTCAGGATGATAGGCACTAGATACTCGGTGTGTGACATTTAACGACTCAAAAACTTGTGAACACAACTTGGATAAAAAATTAGTTCCCTGGTCTGTTTGTATAACCTTTGGTAGACCAAAAGTGGAGAAAAACTTTGTCAAGGTCTTAACAACCGCTTTGGCTGTAACTTTGCGCAGAGGAATAGCCTCTGGATATCTGGTGGCAGCACACATGATCGTAAGCAAAAACTGATTACCCGATTTTGACTTTGGTAACGGCCCCACGCAGTCCACGATCACGTGCTCAAATGGCTCACCCAACACAGAAATTGGAACTAAAGGAGCCGGTGGAATCACCTGGTTAGGCTTCCCTGCATATTGACAAATGTGACAAGTCTTACAATATTGTGTTACATCACGCTTAAGACCATACCAAAAGAAATGTTGAAGGATGCGGTTGTAGGTTTTTGTTATGCCCAAATGTCCTGATAACAGGTGGTCATGTGCCAATGACAAAACCTGCTGGCGAAAGACAGTAGGAACTACTACCTGATAAACTATGTTCCACTCACTCTCTGTAGAATTAATTTTATGCCACTTTCGCATAAGTAAGCCATCAATAAACAAGAATAAAACGTTGTCCGATTTATCGCTTTCTGTCAATTTGAAACACTTAGCCAATGAGGGATCATTCTTTTGAGCCTCAATAAGTTTCTCACGAGTTACAGTTAGTGACAAAGGATCACTCACAACAATTTCTCTCACCTGGTTATTGTCACAAGACTTGGTTTGCACAACCTCTTCAGTCTCCCCATCTGTACACAAGAAAGAGTCAGATAAAGATATGTCATCATTCCCTTTCTTAGATTGGGCTCTTGTGACAACACACGCAGGAAACGCACTCGGGTATCTCTGAAATAACACGTCAGTCTTGGGTTGGATCAGCGGAGGGTCTACCACTTCCAGTAAAGGTATTACCGTGCCCCCAGCCAAATCATTACCTAAAATGAAAGATACTCCCTTTACTGGTAATGATGGACGTACTCCTACCTCCACAAAATTAGTTACCAAGTCAGATTGAAGATGGATACGATGTAAAGGTACCTTCATAACCTCCATGCTGAAACTTTGCACTAACCTACTAGATCCTACTGATGATTGATCTGAAAAAGACAACACATCAGCACATACAAAAGACTGCGCAGCTCCCGTGTCACGTAACCCGACTTCCACCTGGTCCTCTTTTTTGCCTGTTAATGAAACAAACCCTTTAAGTAGAAAAGGCAAATAAGTAGGGTCCGGCACGTCATCTCTCTTTTCAGAAAGCAAATCTGAATTCACAGTGTTCACAAATGCAATTTCCTTCTTCTGAAAGTTCTGTTTACGCTTCAAAGATAGACAATCAGCTATCACGTGCCCTTTTTTGTGACAATAAAAGCAATCTCGAGTCTCTTTAGACTTCTCACCATTCTGTTTAGGTATCTGAACATTTACTGAAGACCTCGGTGAGGAACTCTTTTCAGCACCAGCTATATGAAAAACACTTATTATGCATCAGTACAACCTCATCCGCTAGCACTGCGGCCTCCGAAAGTGTTGCCACCTTCTGTTCATTTAAGTACAGTACTACCCGCTCAGGAAGACACTGCTTAAAATCCTCAAGTAACATAATTTCTCTCAGTGAAACAAAATCATCAGCCTTACTAGAAATGCACCATCTGTCAAAAATAATTCCCTTTTCTCGTGCAAATTCTACAAAGGTTTGAGTAGCATTTTTCTTGTGATTTCGAAATTGCTGCCTGTAGGCCTCTGGCACTAACTCGTACGATCTCAGTATGGCTGATTTGACTACTTCATATTTAAGACCATCTTCTAAAGATAAAGTAGAGTATACTTCAAGCGCTTTGCCGACTAGTTTGCATTGTAATAGTAACGACCAAATATCCTTCGGACAACCTAAAGATGTTGCTATCCTCTCAAAAGCGTTAAAATAACTATCCACTTCCGATTCTCTAAAATTCAGTACCAAAGCAATGTGTTTCCCCACATCAAATGTGGTAGTACCCGAATTAGACAAATTATCACTCACCGATAAGAAGTTCTGCTGCACAGCGGAAACCGGAGTAACCTTAGCCGCCTCGATCTCCATCTTACGAAGCTTCACTTCTTTTTCGGCTTGAATTTTAGAGCCTGCGGACTTCCAGACACAGATTTAACTCTGCTTGGCGGGCTTGTGCTCGATCCTCCACCTCCATACGGAGCCGTGCGATTCGCACCTTTGTCTGTGTCTCCCCTGCAGTGCTGGGAGTACCTGGTGAAAAGGGTTCAAAGGGAGGCAAAACTGCCCCGACATCGGCCTCAGCCTCCGTCACAGCCGTCTCTACCTCTGCTTTCCCTGTTTCAATCACATCCTGCACCTCGCCAAAAGGATCGGTCTCTTTGTCTACGTCAGGCAAAGTTTCTAATTCAATCAGCCACTCTATTACCTCGGCTTTAATTTCTCTTTTTAGTGATTGCTTTGTTATAGAAATACGGAAGTGGGTAGCAATTGTCAACAACTCGTTTTTCCTACACTTTTCGATAGCTTCTAAAGAAGGATTATCGAGGAAATTCTGCAAATTAAACGCCATGAGTAAGCTTAATATTACCACAAAATGCTTTAACATACTTCAGAACAAGAAGGAAGGTACTTTAGGAGTTAATATCAGCCATCCACACTGAATCTCTGCCATTATCAAAACACCACACAATTTCTCAATAAACAGTAACAAACGACGAGCCCCCAATTATGTTACGACCCTCTATTTGTACTGATAAAAGTATATAAAAGAGTGTAACATGTTAGTGTTAAAGTTAAATAATAAGGGGAAAAAAGATAAATAAATAAACGGGTTCAGTTACTTTACTGACAACTTGTGTGGTGGGATGAATCAGACAGAGACGGATTAGAATTTTAATTAGTTTTTTCTTTAGTATCTCATTGAGGAAAAATACACCCGATGGTATATACAAGACAGTGAATCCAGGAATAAATATTTACAAAAATATATATACAAATAATAAACAAAACACGGAACACAGGAGGGAGGGAGGGAAAAATCAAAGATTTTCAAAGAATCAAAGATTTTTTAGCGGCGCTAAATCAAAGAAATCAACAAAACCAAACGAATACTAACTTACCCCATTTAACATACTAATCTAACTAGCAACTAGCAACTAGTAACTAGCAAACATAAATACAAGGGGTAGCGTCCGCTTCTTACCTGGTGTGTATAAACAAACTCAATCTCTAACGTGTTGCATTGTGTAAGTCACGTGACATGCTAGCTACCTCTCCTCTCCGAGTCCGGGAAAATCCTTGGAATGAAATCAATTCATTTCCAAAGTGAATGCCATAAGTTTCAAAGGTTACACATTGAAGAAAAAACAAACAAACTAATAAACCAAGATCGCTAATAACAGACAGCAAGCCACAACGAGAGAAAACACGCGCCTCCCTCCTCTCGTCACTTCCGGATCTTTACACTGGGCCGGCGAGTTCAGATTGGTTCCTTAGGAGGAAGGTGTCGACCCATTGAATGATAGTGATGATGATTGACATGCCAGTCAACCAGTCGCGAATCTAAGAGTTATGATAGTGGAGAAAAAAGGAGAAACAACCAAAATACATAGCAGATGTAACAGACTCACATAGTCATCGTATGAGTCATGGGACTCATCTTTTCCAAGTCTGAACAACAGATCAATGGGCAGGTGAGGAGAACGTCCAAAGATGAGGTAATAGAGCGCATAACTGGTTGTCTCATTCTTTGTTCAGTTGTACGCATGGACAACTTTAGCAAGGGACTCTTTCCAATTTTCCTTCTCCTTTCCCTTTTGACAGAATTTCATCCTTTTCTTGAGCTTTGCGGATTTGATCGGGGGTGAGAGGTTGGCTGGTCTCACTGTCTTTCACCAGGCTCAAAGCACTGACCTGGATCAACCCCACGCCCCGGCAAGGGTTTCTTCTCTCCGCAACGACCCTCTCCATAGATGCACTGATTACATCTTGACTGGCCTTAGCCGTACAGCTATGCATGTAGTCCTCAATATCCAACGGCATCCGTGACAACCCATCTGCATCAGAGTTGCTCTTGCCTGGGCAGTATCGAATGGAAAAGTTATAATCAGCCAACTCCACCACCCATCTGTGTCCTGTTGCGTTGAGTTTCGCGGTGGTGAGCACATACGTCAGTGGGTTGTTATCTGTATATACCACGAACGATGGGGCGTGGTAAAGATAGAAACATTCGCAGATAGCCCACTTCAATGCTAAAAACTCTAGCTTTCCACAGTGCAGATGGTACCTGTTCTCTGATGGACTCAGGGTACGGGAGCCATAGGCGATCACTCTCATCTTTCCCTGCTGTCTCTGGTAAAGCACCGCACCCAGACCAACTTAGGATGCGTCACAATGTAATACAAACTGCTGGGTGAAGTCAGGATATCCAAGGGCAGGGGGCTTTGTGAGTGCGTTTACAAGCCGATTCAACACTTCCTGGTGAGAGCTGTTCCACTGTATGGGCGTCTGTGATGGTAAGTGACCATTATTTTTCTTTCCTGTTTTACTTGGCCTCTTCATGGTCGGGTGTGGAGGGTGCTCTTCGGGTCTTGAGGCAGCGAGTAGGTTATACAGTGGGTGGGCCACACGGGAGAAGTTAGGAATAAAAGATCTGTAATAAGAGAGGAATCCAAGCATCTGGCGTATCTCACCAACAGTGGCAGGTGTCTTCTCTTTTAGAGCCATCACTGGAGCCATCTCTGCAGGGTCCATTGTGTAACCCTCCCCTGTCACCAATTTGCCGAGAAACCTCACACTCGATTTGAACAGGTCACATTTCTTTGGAGTCAACTTCACACCATGTTCCTTGTAACACTGGAGAACAAGACGGATGTGCTCCAGGTGTTTCTTAAAGCTGTGACTGTGTACCAGGTTGTCATCAAGGTACGGGTCTCTCTGGTCAGCCAAACAGTGCTCCATACTCAGACCAAAGGGTATGCTCACCCATTCGTAGAGCCCCCAGGGTGTGATGAAGGCTGTGAGAGGGCGGCTCTCCTCATCTAGATAACCCTGGTGGTACGCTTTACCCTGGTCTAAGACCGAGAACCATGAGCTCCCACCCAGAGCATCCAACATATCCTGAATCCTTGGTATCGGATGGCGGTCGGGGACTGACTTACGGTTGAGTTCTCTGAAGTCAACACTGAGACGAAGGCTACCGTCCTTCTTGCGGACACACATCACCGGCGATGAATAAGGAGATCAGGAAGGTGTGATCCACCCTCTTCTCAATAGATCTTGCAGGTATTCCTTAACTTCATTGTGAAGAGGCTTTGGGACGAACATGTAGGCCTTTTGCACTGGGCTGGTATCATTGTAATGACTGAGACAAATCAGACACAATTATTTGTTAGTTCACCAATAGTTTTAAGCTCACTCTGGGATTTGACTGTCCCCATCACCCGAGAAGTTTATTGCACTGAGGAATGTGCTGCCACATTGAGAGCAGAGAAGAGACACAGGAAATCTGCATCTTCCCTGCATTTTCCACACAGAACAAAGACGTTACTGCATTAATTCTATAAATGAACAGGCATATTCCCAGGAAATGGTATCTATTATTACTGTGTTGTATTGCAGTCATTGTATTTACATGTTTTATGATTTTTAAGTTATATGACATTTAAGGTAACTTCAATCATGCCATATTTAGTGTCTATACGTTCGTAGCGGGAAGATTTAAATGCTTGTGTATGCGGTATGTCCATACCTGTGCAACACATCAGTATTACAAGAATCTTTAATAGTTCTTATTCAAGAACTCAGCTTGTTAATCTTTCTGGGTTGTAAAAGCCCTGACAGGAGGGGTGTTGCCACCCGGAATTACAACATCTTCATTGGTCCGGTCAACAACTGAGAGGTGTGACTTTGACCAGAGGTTAAAAACCAGCGAACAGTGCCACTCCCTCTCTTCTTCCTGGCTTCTGGACGACCGAACAGGTCTCCTTGCGGCCGGCCTCTCTAGGCCCGGCCCGCAAGTCCGGTAGGCCCCCGGCCTACAACACCCAGCCATGTGCTCATCACCCAACAGACTGGCAACAACTTCAGATGATAACCTCAAGATTTATCCTCAACCTGCAGATCCGACGCTCCTCAGCCTAAAGGCATCTTGCAAGTATCGTACATTTTAATGCTAAGCAGCGATTTAGTATTGATTTGTAAGACTTACCTTTGCTATTGCTAAAAGAACCTGATGAGTCCTTTCCAGATTGTCTTTGACTTTTTCCTATAGCTCTAGTAACAGTACCTCTTCCGGTTCAACTCTATCATTACTCATTCTGACCGAAATATGTGTGTGACCCTTTGTGTATGTTATGTTATGTTATGTTATGTGTTTGTTTGTTAGTTTAGTTATGTGTTTGTGAGTTAGTTAATAAAGATTGTGCACAATACATGTTTGGTTCTGACTCCATCTGCTAATGAATTGCCTCTTAAGTGATATAGACCCCGAACCTATGCTCTAAGTAGCACGGTGTTATTTTTCCATAACCTGGAGATGAACATTTCTTAGAATTGTTAAACAATCAACACTAAGTGTTCCCTGGACAACAGGTTAATTGATTGTAATATTAAGATTAATGTAGCTATATCCAGTAAATCTGATTAACAGATTTACATATTCATAATTAATCATAATTAATAAATCATATTGAGTTATTAATAATTATTAATAGTTCCCCTTTGAGTTAATTCGCTACATCATGGAGGGTGATATGCATCTTGAGAGACGGTATACAACCCACATCGTCACTGTCATAGGCAAAGGCCTCACATTCTTTCCGCAACACTCTTCGTACTGCCTCCTGCTGTCCCTCTGAGAGATGGCAGAGATCGTCAGGGGGGTCCCATGAGGTTGGTCTTCTCGCTCCCATCCTGGCTGTGGTGTGCTACTTGCTTTGTTGGACTTTGTCTCTGTGCTTTCCTTCATTTCAGCTGCTGTCACATTTTCTTTCATTTGCACAGGTGTTGTGTATACGGTCTTCATGGGTTCCAAGTGTCCAATCACTCTATGATGGTCCAGACAGATGGTGCGATCAGTAGTGTTGGTCACGGAGATGGGTATGTATGGCACTCTCCTTTCTGGGATCTGCACCAGTACATCATTAAAGATCACACCTTCTGGTGGAGGATTAAGCATGTCAGATCATGTCAGATCATGAAAAGATCATGTGTTGGCCCTGTGCACGTGTACTCACATGTGCTCTTATGTAGACAGTGGTGACTTGGTTAGCTGGTAAGGGCACTCTTTTGTTTTCACTGTTATTGTGAAGGCTTTACTCACTTTGTGCGCCAACTGTTTTTTTCCACCTTTAGTCTCTCTCTCATTTCTGTTAATGATGGCCTCAATGATGTTGTAACCAATGATAGGGTCACTGGCAACTGCTGGGTCGCTTGACACTAGCATCAGCACTTGTAAATCATTAGTTGTACTGGGGTCACTGTTTAGTCTGAAACTGACTTCAATCCAGCCGATATATGGAATGAGCATGTCATTAGCAGACTGTCAGTGTCTCATCCTCCAACAACTCTGAGATGGGTCTGACAACGGTGTGGGGGAGGTAATTTAGTTGCCAGGGGTCATTCACTATGCTGGACTGTGCTCCCGTGTCCCACAGGACTCTAACTGGGCAATTGTCCATAACACAGTCCACTATACACCTGCTTCCTACAAGGCCAACCAACTGTGGCTGGTGTCGAGGTGGTATATAGTTAACCACACTTACAGCTTATGAGGCGCCAGCTGCTCTTTCTTCAAAGGCTATTGTTGGTTGCATGATTGTGCTGGGTGGTGACTGCTCATTTCGGGGCGCTCGGCTGTGGACTACTGCTGGCCCCACCTCAGTAGTCCCTTCCCGTTTCCCAGCTAGTTCTGCATCCACGGGAGAAGTGGCCCTCCTGCCCACATTTGAAACAGTGCATACATTTCTCACCTGTTCCCTCATCTCTGCAGTTCTTGCAACCTTTTACTCTCTGCTTTTGTTCTGCTTTTTGCTGTACTGTTCATCGGTGTCCTCATTTGCTGCTTTCCATAACAGTTTCTCTTTGAGCTCAATTGCACGGAATACAAAGTTCAGGGCAGTCTCTTTGGGCTCTTGCGAGATGTTAAGGAGTTGATGGTACAGTTCTGTGGAGCTGGGTCAGCCCACTTTTGATCTCTAACATGTCTCTCAAAGGCAGCCCTGGACTGACAGCACGGATGACAGCTTCAACTACTTCAGTCTGGGTGTGCCCTTTTTCTATTCCCAGCTCAATCTGGCGGACTAAACTAAGATATGACAATTTATCCCTCTGACCACTCTCCCCAATTTGCCCACAAATTTTAAACTCTCTTTGCAGTGTTACCTCAGGCAATGGGCAAGTTTGTTCTAGCCGGCTCTTGAATGGGGAATCTGTAATCTTTAGAAAAGACGTGTGGTGAGAAGCATTTTTCCAGCCCTTCCTTTGGAGCTGGCTCTTCTGATGGGTACTCTTCGTCTTGGCTACCACACCTTTTACTTTGTCTTTCAATGAATGTTAATAGATCAGCACAGTACTGTTTAACTTCATCACTCTCTTGTTTCTACTCAAGCTCATCTAAAGCAAATTTGGCCATCTTGATGAGTGACCTCCGTGTCCTGCTGCGGGACTCTCCACTGTCCAGGCCATCACATTTCAGGTACCTGCAGACATCCACGAGAGACTCTTCCCCAAGCTGCCACAGAGCTGCACTCACTTGATCACACAGGATCTGACCGGCGTCCATCTTACTGAAGGCTCAACTCATTGAAAAGGAGGGCGGTTAATGGGGCTGGTCACTCTGTCACCTCCTCCTGGGCTGGCTCGCCAAAATATGTTACACTTTTCAGAAGGATGCAATGTCCGTTCTTGGGGCAACACATTTATTTCTGTTAAAACACATGAAATAGGCAGGTTTAACAAGGAGCACTTTCCGCTTCGTGTGTGCAACACTCATCATGTACTGAATACTATTTCTATTGTCAGCTACTGATGCATAGTATGATGCTCGGATGCCCCCTGCTGGTGAAGCTAACAAGAACCATTTTAAACAGAACAGTGCACTCCAGTAATGCAAATTAATTTCAAACTAATTCACTTTGTTCCCTGACAACAGTTATTAATGAGATAAAAATTTGAAGGGGGCATTTTTTTTATCTGCCTTTTTTAAATACTCAGCGCTACAATAACACTGTACAACATACGAAAGAACAATTATTACAAACAGTAATAATACACAAGATGTACTGGGGAAATGCATGTTCATTCATTTAGATGAAGTTGTCAATGAATTAGTGGCAAAGATTCTATTTTTATAGACCAAATGCTTCTGGTGACCTGTGTTTTCCTGTCTTTGAAGTATAGGTGAAGAGCAAATGGTGATAGCGCTCAGTGGGGAAGCCAGACATTACGGGGCCTGGCAAGGGTGAAGGGTTGGAAGAGTTACTGTTTTGTACTGTTTTGATGCTACATTATCCCACTGGATAATGGATGCTATAGTCTTGGCTTACCAGGCTCAAGACCTGTCATGCCCCCTAGGGGTGAAAGCACTTCCATTCTTCCATTAGAATCATCATTTTGGTTGAGATTGAAAATTTAATGGTAAATAATATTGAATCAACATTGACATTTCAATGCTTTTCAGTGTTGAAAAATATGAACATTGAATCAATGTTGATTTTTGGTCAGCTTCATTTCCCCATGGGTGGAACTTAGACTAAGCTATGTCAATCCATCTGTCCCCTCATTCAACACTTTATTCACATTAGCACTCATGCTCCTCATGACCCATCCCTCTAGTCCCACAAATAAATAAATAAATAAAACTCCGGCCAACTGAAGTGTGTAGATAAACTCCATGTAACCATTTGGAAGTCAGTGACATGAACCAGCTGGAGATTATTATTATAATAACATTGCACTCTTTCAACTTAAACAGTAAATTCACAACTACTCAAAACATCTCACCTGCACTTTAAGGATCCACGTCAGACGTTTTTCTGACATCACGACGCATGAGCGTCTTGAACTTTCATAGATATATACACTGGATGTCGCCTTGGGGTTCTAAGCATGAGTCAAAACCGCCGCCATCTTGGAACAGGGGTCTTGTCATAGGAAGTAGCTAGGTAACGCTGCTATATCCACCTGTACTTTGAATTCATGGACGATGCCGGACTTTTGTGCTGCGTATGGATGTTCAAACGAAAGAAATCTAAAAACCAGACAGCAAGGGATTACATTTCACAAGTGAGAATGTGTTTTATGATATTGAATGTTATATTATTTCTTATTTATTGTTATAATTATATTTCTGGTTACGTTGGTTTATTTCAGTCCTTGGTTAACGACCGCAGCTAATCCATACTAGTTACCCATTAGTTTTTGACAGTTAGGAAAATCTTTGCGTGGCAGGGGCAGCTGCCACTGAGACCTGCCACTCGACCTGTCACTGCTATATCCGCCTGCCCCGCGTTCTGTCACCGCTGCCACTCGACCTGTCACAGATATTTGCGCCTGTCACTCGACCTGCCACGGCTATACCCGCCTGCCCTGCGACCTGTATGCAGACACGCCATCTATGCTTAAAATGCATTGTGCGTCTACATGAGGTTGCGTGGTAGGTGTTAAGTGTCGGTAGAAATATTTTTAAAATTCATAAAAAATAAATAAAATGAAACTGTTTACTGCAAACTTCACCTGATTCTTATTATACATGTTCCCAAGTACCACTCTGGTGATTTTCATGTTGTTTTTCTGTTTTATTCTTTAATAATTAAATGTAAGTAGCGATAGTTCATTCGAAGTTTACACGGAAGAATGTGACTAATAAACTTAGGCCTACTAGCACTATGCATTATATTTTTAAAAAGTAGATTATCTTAATATCAAAACCTTAAATTTTCTCTGGACTCAATGATAAATACATGTCTGACCGTTGGAACGAACCAAAAAAAAAAAAAAAAAACCCTAGAAAATCGCATTCATGAAGATTTATGGTGATTTTATTTCCGTTAGACCTTTGCTTACATTGACGCTGATGAATTAAAGAGGAAGGGCTCCCCTTCCAAGATGGCGGCTCATTCGTTCCAATGAACTGCCGTAGCCAAGGCGACATCTAGTGTATATATCTATTTTGAACTTTCTGCTCAAATTGATCGATTTTCTCGGACTGAAAGGTAGGTTAAACGTGGAAATTTGTCTTACTTTATGTATTGGATAATGCAGCGTTCAAATGTGTTTTACAGTTAATTAACGTTGTTTGTGAACATGAATACTAACAGAATCGCAATTAATTGAATTTAAAATGAATTCCTCCTTTTACCGTGTATGCAGCTCAAGATATTTGAAATGCTGTGGGCGGGAAGTGAGCGTGGTGCGGGAGAAAACGCCCGAGGCACAGTGAGGATTCCTGCATTATAATATTGAGTTAAGTTTTTTAATTAATATTTGTCTGTTCTTTTATTTGTCTTTGACATGTTAGCTCTGATTTAATGTATATGTTTGCCCAAAATGATGATCCAAATCTGTAAGTAAAGACATTGTGAGTTAACGTTACATTTGCCTAACTTGGTGTTTTGCTTCGTCCAGGGAAAAATGTTAGGATTTTTTTTAGTATAAATCATGATCATGATTTTTTTTTTTAAGTAGTAGAAATAGTAGGTTATAATAGTAGTATTTGCTCAACTAATTAATTGACCTAGAAAACAACTTTCGACCACTAATAAATGCTGTAAAAATGTTTCTCCCCTTATGGACCTAAAGCTTTTCAATTTTGTTTGATGAACGAGGACACTTTGCAATACATGGTAAGTCATTTCTATAAAAACTGATATAGTTGTTAATTATAATGAATTACTAATGTTGGATATGTTTGAGTAAAATCCATGTTTATTGACTTGCATGCTATCCTCTTTAACAAACTTTAGACTTGAAATTATCCAAACTAGATCTTTATAAACTCCCCTTTATGCCATTCCAAATGCATGTGATTTTTGTGTTGTTTTTCTGAAAAATATCTGTTTTGTAGTAATTTTGTTTTGCTTGTGTTTTTTTCCCCTCTCTCTCAAAGTGATGGTTTGCATTACTGTGTATGAATCATAAAGGTATCAGTTAAATATCTTCTTTACATTTCTACTGAAGGGAAAAAAAGACACATCTTGGATGGCCTGAAGGTGAGTAACAGCAAATTTTAATTTTTGTGTGAGCAATCCCTTTAATCAAATACATTACGATGTAAAGATAATTTATGATTTGTTGATGCATGTTTCATTTTCAGACTAAATTATAAATGCAACCAGTGACTGATTCAGATGCGTTTCTTAATTGCAAATCTGGCTAGTCATTAATACAAATTATTTTAGTTTTGTAAAAAAAAAAAAGTCCTATCCTTTGCTATCACATATCTGCACATAATCTGATTCCTTATTACAGGTTATTCTGATTTATTATTTATTTATATTTTTAAATGAGAAAAATAATCACAATTTCTTTATCACAGACTGAAAATATTCATCTGAGAAGAGTGTGTCCTGTAGGCCCTTTTTTCCTGAGAGAAAGTCCTGAAGACCTCATCAACGAGTACCTTGTGAGTTGAACGTCAGCATATTCTGATTGATTTTTCAGAAAAAGTATAAATTTGTTTATTTTGTAGTTATTCTAGCAAAAGGCATTGGAAAGGCATTTGTTTTATGTACACAACTTTAGGGATAATCAGACAGATGATTGTGAGGGTGACCCTGAGCAGCTCTTCGTGGTGGTGTTCATTATTCTGAAGGAGGGGGAGAACTTCACAAACCACCTGACATTGACATTGTGATCGAGGGAGTTAAAGTTTTGAATCACAAATCAGTTTTGAATCGCATCAGCTTGTGCCCTGCTTCTGGGTATATACATCAACCTATAATGGTCTATATTAAATAGTTATAAATTTATTGTAAATAAAATATTTACCACATTTTGAAAAAATTATACACTGGTATTTACTTATACACAGACTGTAAAATTTAGTATAGTATAGACAAATTTAAAACATTGGTAAATGGAAAGTTTTTCTGTTAAACACATTTTGTACTTAGCAAAATAATTAGCTGAACTCTGCAGGCAGGTAGATCCCCAGGAACAGGATTGGGCACCTCTGCAATACTTCATTAAATAAAAATAACTCAAAAAAGAAAAACAAACAACAACAACAACAAAAACTAAAATAAATAAAATAAACCTTTAGCTGTACAATTGAAGATTTTTTTGAAGATTCATTTTCAAGAGTCTTTTATTTTTAAAACCCTGTGACTGTGTGAACAAGTGCTTCTGAACATGCCAAAACTGAAGATCATCTTCTATCACAACTGCAGTGCTTGAAAGACTTGTGCTTTCTTTGACCACGATGACAAAATCAGTGATGTTTGGCTCTCCCAACGCCTCCTGAAATAGCATAGAGGGTCCAACTGTAAGTTTCACTCAGTAGACTAAAATTAAACAGTTACATTCACTGATACTAGCAATTCTGTTAATGCATTAAATACTTACATGTCAAGTCTTGAAGAATTATGGGTCCTCCTCACACAGGTACACTGAGGAGCACAGAGGGCTAAAGTGCATTTCATGTTGACATCATGCACACCCTTCAAAGTCAAGCAAAAATGAACATGTTAAACAAGCAAGCCAATTTGAGGTACTTAGTGTTGACAAATTTCAATTCACCTGAAGATCATAAACATTTAAAATATCACGCAGAGTCTCTGAAATCTTGTTGATGAGTGCCGTTTTTTAGTGATATCGTGTAACTTTGTACATACCTAGAAAACCAAAAACACACAAGTGTATAACCAACAATGGATGTTGAAAAGAGAAAGTCAGGTCTGTGTCCAGTTATCTGAGGAGACATCATGCAACTTGCATTTCAACTCAGTTGAAGTTACCTTAAGTGTTGAAGCTCACTCTTCAGTAAGCATCCATATCAGCCTGCAAGTAAAGAAAGATTGTAAAGGTTTACTAATCGTCGATAAAGCTAGTTTATTCACATGAATGTAGGAATAAAATCACATTTCTCAGATCAGTGCACTTAACAAAAAGCAGCAACACACTTATAAAACGTAGGACTGCGATGACAGAAAAAAAAAAAAAAAAGTAGCTAACGTTAACATTGTTGCCCTACATTTTCTTCATTAAGATATCCTTACAAAAGCAAATAAGAAAAAAAAACAAAAAAAACAAATGTTTTGCTTTATTTACATAAGTTGGCTCCAGACGCTTGTGAATATCTGCCACGCTGAAAGGATTCTTCAGATGTCAGTTATGGCAATGATGTCATGTGGATGACAGTGTAATGATGGGTCGACAGAATGGGGATCCATTTGCAGCTTTTATTATCAGATGTATACAAACAGGTGGGACTTTGGGCAAGAGCATAAACAGGGACAGGCAATGGTCGAGACAGGCGGCGAGCAAACAGGGTCGGAGAACAGGCAAGGGTCGAGACAGGCGACTTTACAATCAGAGTCCAGATAACAGGCAGAATTCAGGGCAGGTGGCAAGGTTCAACAGAGATAAACAGTCCAGTCGGTAAAAATAGGCAGCAAACAGGGAAAAACGCTCAGAAATGATCACCTCGGCAAATCAAGACTTCGCGAGGTATGTATGCATGTGAGAGTGTTATATAGTGTGAGAGTGATTCAGTTCAGGTGTGTGTGTAATCAGTCCCAGGAATGAGGGCCCATGGGAAACGTAGTCCGAATCAATGAAGTTCAATATTCCGGTGATGGTTCCCTCCGGCGGTCCGGAGGACGAGCCGAAGGAGCCCCATTCATGACAGACAGCAGTTTACATCGCTCAGTAAACTTAGAAATAGTCCTTAAAGTAGCAGCGTTTACTCAGGTTTACATTCCACCTGTAAAGAGCAAATAATATACAAGTATTTATTAATAAAGGTAACATGGTCTAACTGAATGTGCCAAACTTTACTTGAACTTACCAGCTTTCTCATTGGCTCCAACAGCTCCTTGCTAGTTCAGTCAGAGAAGTATAATAAAGATGATGTATGGTCTTATTTCTTCAGGGCTTGCACTGCTCTGTGTCTGGGGATTAAAATCTGCCATTTCTTCAGTGATGATAACACTTATCTTGATTATTACAAAACAGAAATATTAAAAGCAATGTTATGAGAAATAATCACTTATTCCTGTGTGTCTTAACATGCTGAGTGAAGCAGCAACTAGTAGCAACAAAAGCTGTGATGCTGTGTTTGTGTTGTCCATGATTTAGCAGTCATGAGCATCTGTAACTGTAAAATCTGCTCACATTTATCAACTGAAGATGATCTCAGACATACTAATGCATAGGATTGCAGTACATGATCATCATAACAAAAAATCAGTAAAACTAGCTTTTGTATTTAGTTAATTGAGGTTATTTGAAAACAATGAACTTCTACGACAGTATAAACAAATCCTCTTCGCTCACCTTCTTGAAGAAAACATAGAATAAAACAACTTTTGCTTATAACAACTGCATTTATAAAAACATATGAGCGTGGAAACTAAAAACAAACAAACAAACCTGCTCTTTCTCCTCTTGAATGCAGGACCGTAATCATCCTCTTCCTCAGCTTTGTTTGCAGATCGGAGTGTTGCTCGTCAAAGTTTAGTGCAGCATAAACAATCGAGATACACATAACAATGCTTAGATCAAAGGTGAAAAAGATTTTGCCGTTTATTAGCTGTAGGTGGCATACTGAAAGTTTTCAGGCAAGCCAAGAAAGCCTCGTTCGCGGCAGTCATGTGAAGTTAACTTTTAGCAAGTTCCTTTATAAGCGTCTACAAAATAAAAATACTACAAATGTAAATATGCGTCGATGCTTACTAGAACAAATGACCCCATACATTAATATCTCTTGGTAAATAATTCATTGTTTTGCTCGCATCCGCTCCAAACCGCACAAACATGGCGGATATCACCCACTACCACAGGTACGAGACCCCTCCCACTGCCGCGCGTGTGAAGATGAATGAATCATCTGATAGTGCAGTGAAGTGCGTTTAAAATACATGAAAGTGTATAAAATAACGAATTGCTACATTACTTATAAATAGATTTGATACTATACATATTAGAGTATGTTCTGTCTTTTAAGGCACTTTTATTATATTAGGCTTTACGCAGATATGTTTTTGACAAATTCGCTACATTAAACATGTAACATTTGTTAATTCATATCAGATACTACCAGGAAACTGTCATGTCATGTCATGTCATGTCATGTCATGTCATGTCTTGTTTTGGTATTGTTACATGTTCACAGTTTATGGTTTGTTTTCATTGTTATGCTTTGTTTGTTTTGCCATGTGTTTTGTATCATGTGATTCCATTGCCCTCATGTGTTCATGTCTTGTGATTCCCCTGTCTCATGTGTCATGTTCTGATTGGTTGTCATTGTCATGTGATTTCAGTTCTGTCTTGCCATTGGTCCTCTGTCTTCATTGTTCACAGGTGTTCCTTGTTTTGTCATTAGTCTCCCTGTATAAATAGCCCTTATGTTCCACTGTACTCTGGTCTAGCTTTGTTTATTGTAACCTGCTGTTTGGTGTGTGTTAGTGTTTATAGTCAAGTCTGGTCAAGTCAAGTCACGTCTTGGTTTATGTTCCTGTTCCTGTTCCTGTTCCTGTTCAAGTTTGTATGTTGGATTATTGTTATTAAAATACTGCACATGGGTTCTACACTACGCTCGCCTCCAGTGGACTCCTCTGTTAAAGAAACAAAGTCAATTTTAAGACCATTTTATGTTAATTATTGCTTATGTAACCATCTGTGAGTGAACACAAGCTGAGTCATTGCCAGAAGTGGCACAGATCTTACGATGAGCAGGAATCGGCCCAGTGCTTTACATCCGTAACAAATATACGTGTCCCAGAGCGAGCTGTGGGCCACAATCGGCCTGATTAACACATGCCGATGCCGAGTCTGAGCCGCAGGCGCCGTGGGGCAGCCGAGCTCGGGACGATTACTACATGCTATCTGGGCACTGACACGACAGCCAGTGGCACAGATTCCCAACAAAAACTATCCCATACCGGCATGATGAATACGATCTTCAACTAGATGGAACTGGATTAAATATTTTGACTGTTGCAATCCCAATCAGACTTATGACCTGTAATGCTGCCTAAATCATAATTGTGCACTGTTTGCTGTTGGCCAGAGGAGAACTGGCCCCCTGACTGAGCCTGGTTTCTCCCAAGGTTTTTTTCTCCATTTTTATCACCTGTTTGTCAACTGATGTCACCTGTTGGAGTTGGGGTTCCTTACCCCACTTTTTCTTGTGTTCTTTGTCGAGTCTTGTACTACATGGGTGTACGTTTGGTGCTACTTATTCTGTTCTCAGTTCCCTGGTCTCTATTGTGATTAATAAATATGAGGGTATAAACTAATAAATTCTCAATAATGACAAAAGTTTTAGAATAAAGCAACAAGCCCTGAGAAATGGGAAGGGCTTAATGCTTATATAAAATGGCTCCTACATACACCTGAAAATGTTTAATAAAATAAGCTCACATCAAACAAAAATTTTTTAATTTATTAATAACAAAAGATAATTCCTCCGACAGGCAATGCAGTTCTTCATTAACATTTTGTTAACAGAATTGTTACCAAGCAACACACGGATACAATACTGATGTGATTAAGGTCGCAGGTGTGCGTTAAGAGCAGTGTTTTTTTTAAATTTAACAAAATAAGTTCAGGAGTGGACCAGGCCAAAATAACAAACTAATTTTAATATCCTCGAAATTCCCTAAAAAAAAAAAAAAAAACACATTAAAAGAAAAATACAAAGCAACTTCCCTAACTCCCTAAACCCAAAACATAGAATAAACAATATATGCAAAAGAAATGGCGTTGCACTCCTTACTTCCCTTAAATTGAGTATTTACAAATAATATTTACACAATAACTGAAGACAAAAGCAATATTGAGAATTGTAAATCAAACTGAACAAAAGCAAGATTTTCAAAGCACACACAATCAAAGATGAGACAAAAACAGAGCAAAACAAATGGCAAAAAGTCGGCCTCGATAGTGTGTTTGGGGTGGTCCTTATCAGCAACAGGAATCGACCAATCGGGCCCAGACCAATCAGGATCTCTGCTGGCTTGAGTGCAGGCCACACCTTCTCCTGCACAGACACACTCAAAAACAACATTCAAATACTTCTAAAAAAAAAAACTAAAAAAAAACATCAGATGTAACAGTGTGTGTAGCATATAATTTCACAAAGATAAAGTCAGCTTTAAATGTTGAAATTAAATTTAATTCAAATCAAAAACAACTGCTCATGCAACGTGTGTAGCATCTGTGGGATTACAAATTTGTTCTATGTTATATCTAGGTTCCAATGTAATAGTATATGAACTGAAAACTTTATGTATATTGTGTCAAGGCAGGCAGACCAGGTGTCTGAGACACTAACCTTTGTCTCATGCATTTCCTGACCATGTGGCATGACCAGCTCAAGATACAGCTGTGCTTTTGTCTCTATGATAATGTAAAGGTATAGGTGATACTGCCAGACTGATTGGATTAGCCCCTATGCATTTGAATAACACAGTTATGCTGATTAGATCATGGCTGGGAAATGTAGGCAATGATCTGATTCCTGTACTGCATTTGCATCCTTTGTTTAGATTGTCCACACCTCTACTCTATGTATCCCTCCCCCTTGAATGTATATGAACTACCAAGTCACTGCCTTAGTTAGATTTTGGATGACCACAGCGACGCACAGCGTGTTTCTCAATAAAGAGTAACTTCTGCTTCAAGAGATCCCAAAGTATCCTGGTCTATGCTTATGAGATTTCCAACAGTTTTGGTGCCGTGACCCGGATACAGCTTCTCACCTCAATCCAGATTGAAACTTCAAGCGCAACAAAGATCTGATCCAAAAGACGATCCAGGCTGAATTTTCCTGTACACCCAAGGGTTGGTGAGTGATACTCTATCCAAAAGAACCATTAAGACCAGTACAAATGTGTTATCCTCTGCGCCATCAGAGAAGAGTTAACAGACAGCTGTAGGGTTTGGTTAACTAAGTTATCCTCTAAAAATGTTCTTTTAGAGATGAAGTTTATCCTCTGTTCAGGCAGGGAAGATTAGCATTAAATGCTAATATTGGTAACCTCTGTTCAGGCAGGGAAGATTGGCATCACGTGCTAATATTGGTTTATCCTCTGTAAAGTTAGGGAAGTTTTATCCTCTGCTTTATAAGGGAAGGTTGTTTATCCTCTGTTTAATCAGAGAAGGTGGTGTGTTAACAGAATAGCCATCCTCTACTTTGCTTGAGAAGAAGGTTCATCCTCTGTTAATTCAGGGAAGGTTATAACTGTTAAAGTGTGGTAGCAAGTTGTTTCTACTCTGCTCGTCAGAGAAGGTTTCATCCTCTGTTAATTCAGGGAAGGTTACAACTGTTACAGTGTGTAAGCAAGTTGGTTCTACTCTGCTCACCAGCGAAGGTTGAATACATTACGATGTGTATTAACTAGGTTAACCTCTGCTCTGTCAGGGAAGTGTTGAAGTGTATTGTTGTACCAGAAAGACATTACAAAATGTTGAGAAAGAACGCTAGACTTATTCCAACAACTGAGAAAGGTGGACTAGCTACTCCTTTATGGACAGATAGTGAGTTCAAATCATTGTTAGGAAAGCACATGGACTCAATTGTGACTGAATCAGTCAGATTGGATTTGACAAAGAAATTTGGGATTCATCCAGAAAAAGTTTGGTCTATTGAAGAATGCAAAAAGGTACTTGGTGCTTGTATTCGGAAGAAAAATATGAAGGGCATTATCTGCTGCCACAGAGAATTTACTCTATCCATTGCAAAAGAACAAATCCAACGTATTGCTAAGTTAGAAGAGCAGAACAAACAGTTGCACACTCGAGTGTCTCATCTCACTCAGAAGTTGGGCCTTAACAAAGCCTCAACCAAATGTGACTCAAAAGACCAACAGTCAGATGAAAGCTATCCTGACATACAGTCTTTCTGTAGACTAGATGGCAATAGCAATACTGGATTGATGGATAAAGATGTAAATGCAGTTGAAGTGTGTGGAGCGAGACAAAAGGCTCAGAGTAGGGCAAAAGGGGTTGACACAGTTACATCTGTAACCCCCATACTGCAATTACAAGCAGTCAGTACCACTATAGGTCCTGAAGACATAGAAAGAATTGCTGAGAATTTGCCATCAGTGCATAGAAACTTTTCTGAGTTTAGGACAGAGTTGTCCAGAAAAATGAAGCTCTATGATATGTCCCTAGCTGACGTCACCCAGCTAATGTCACAAATCCTGAAAGAGTCAGAATTTAATGATTTTGAAAGTGCTGTAAATAGTTCTGAGTTTCAGCATTCCAGCAAAGGTGAATTGAGAGAAGGAGTTCTGAGAGTGTTACAGAACCTTGTTGGACCAAAGGTGGACTGGTCAAAGATCACTAGTTGTGTACAGACGAAGGATGAAACTGTAAGTGAGTACACTGAAAGATTTTGTCAGTTAGCTGCAGCATACAGTGGAATAGCTGACACTCCAGAGAAGGTGTTAGAGGATAATGGACCACTGGTCCGCATGTGGTTTGATGGGCTTTCATTAGAATACAGAAATGCATTGCCTTTCTTAGACCTCACATGGTCCAATGGAACCCTGCAAAACAACTTGGATAGGTTAGCCATTTGGGAAAGAGACTCTGATGTCAAGACAAGAGTAAAGATTGCAGCAGCATCCTTTAAGGTCAACACAGAGAATCGACAGAAACGTAAATGTCCTAAGAGAGAAGGCAGTTGTCATTACTGTGGTAAACCTGGACATTGGATGAAAGAGTGTAGGAAAAACAAAAAGACATTAAAAGAAATGAACAGCTTTACTCAGTCTACTTGCTACATTGAAACTGCCCCTCCCCTCTTCTCCAAACTCTTGGAGAAGCAGCTTGCTGACATGCTAACCATTTGGGCTGTGAGTGCTTAATTTCCCCAGTCATTTACAAGAAAGCTGAAAGACTCATTCTGAACAAAAGAAAGTTGACTGTCACTTCCACCATTTGGGGACACTGGTTAAGTACACTCACAGCCTTAAATGTTATGCTACAGCACACTCCATTCACCTGTCCATCCTCAATGGGTTATGATGTCTGCTATGACTGATGTTTCAATGGAAGATGGAGATGTAGCACAGTAAAGTTTGCAAATTAACTACAGGGAGAGAATAGGACACACAAGACCAGTGAGGAGCCCAGGGAAGAACCGAAGTGCATAAGGCCTCGGGGGCTAACCCTGTGGTGAAGACTTCTTCATAGGTTTCCCCATCTCAGTTTATCCCCACCTTACTGGTCTATAGGTGTCAAATTGATTAAGACTAGGTTAAGAAAAAGAAGAACAAAACCACTATACGATTACTAGAAGTTTATGATGATCAGAGTTAGACAGAAAAACTATACGATCATCAGAGGTCTAATGTCCTAAAGTCTATGCATGAATGCTGCTGGTCTGCTGTTTCTTTGTTTTCTTGTGTGCAGGTATGTCTGTATGCCATGACGTCTCATTAGCAGCACCTGGTGTAAAGCATCACCTCAGATATCCATGAACAACCTTCATGATGACGGAGTCATCTGAGCAACTCGGAGTTGCACAACGACAAATAATCATCTTGGGACAAACGTGGAAATGGACTCTACCGGGAACAGACTCCACAGATATTCAGGCGCCATGGACTTTTAGGACTTCCACGCTTATGCTACATGGTTTTCTGTGTCATCATGTAGTTTATACAACATGTTACCACCCTGCGTTGTATATGTGTGTCAACAGTATACTCAAGTTAAAGAACAACGCTTATGTAAATGTTGGACACGACACAGAATAAGATGTATGTGCCTGTAACTGTTACAAGTTGCATGACTGGAAGATGGGACTTATGTTTGTTAACATATGTTATAGAAGGGATTTAAGAAGGTCTAAATTTGTATTTTGTGAGAGTTATTAGAACTCTCAAAGGGGGAACTGTGGGATTACAAATTTGTTCTATGTTATATCTAGGTTCCAATGTAATAGTATATGAACTGAAAACTTTATGTATATTGTGTCAAGGTAGGCAGACCAGGTGTCTGAGACACTAACCTTTTGTCTCATGCATTTCCTGACCATGTGGCATGACCAGCTCAAGATACAGCTGTGCTTTTGTCTCTTTGATAATGTAAAGGTATAGGTGATACTGCCAGACTGATTGGATTAGCCCCTATGCATTTGAATGACACAGTTATGCTGATTAGATCATGGCTGGGAAATGTAGGCAATGATCTGATTCCTGTACTGCATTTGCATCCTTTGTTTAGATTGTCCACACCTCTACTCTATGTATCCCTCCCCCTTGAATGTATATGAACTACCAAGTCACTGCCTTAGTTAGATTTTGGATGACCACAACGACGCACAGCGTGTTTCTCAATAAAGAGTAACTTCTGCTTCAAGAGATCCCAAAGTCTCCTGGTCTATGCTTCTGAGATTTCCAACACATCTTTGTTTGGATCGTGATTAAAATGCAGTGGTTACCTCTAATTTGAAATGGCTAGATATTTTTGTTTAAGGTCAACTTGCTTGTTATAGAGCAAATAAACAATATAATAATAATAATAATAATAATAATAATAATAATAATAAAATATCTGTAACCATCGGAATCATTCAATTTGACTGTAAAAATAAATAAATAAATAAAAATCTGAATTGGCCATCTTTTTCTATCAATTCTTCAATAGGTAGATCTTGTCTTTCATCAAGGTCAGAGATCTTGGGCTTAAAAAGATTGGTGACCACTGGTTTAGAGCCTTATTGTTTATTTGTAAGTATTTGTGCATAACAAATACACATACCAAAACAGGCTAGATATTTTTGTTTAAGGCCAATTTGCTTGTTATAGAGCAAATAAACAATTTATGTATAAAAAAAATAAATAAAAATAAAATAATAATAATAATAATAATAATAATAATAAAATATCTGTAACCATCAGAATCGTCCAATTTGACTGTAAAACTAAATAAATTAATAAATAAATAAATCAAAATCTGAATTGAATCTGAACATCTTTTTCTATCAATTCTTCAATAGGTAGATCTTGTCTTTCATCAAGGTCAGAGATCTTGGGCTTAAAAAGATTGGTGACCACTGTTTATTTGTAAGTATTTGTGCATAACAGTTACACATATCAAAACATACTTTTTTGTACATTTGGGTAGATACTTAAATTTACAATATGGATATACTGGCAGCATCTAACATGAATCCCTTATGTCATTTTTTTTTTTTTTTTTTTTTTTTTTTTACAATTTCATAGATCCCTTAACCCTGTCCCCCAACACACACACACACACAAACACACATGTTCGTTTTTGTGAGTTGTGGGGACATTCCATAGGCGTAATGGTTTTTATACTGTACAAATTGTATTTTCTATCCCCCTACACTACCCCTACCCCTAAACCTAACCATCAAAGGAAACTGTGCACACTTTTACTTTCTCACAAAAACTCATTCTGTATGATTTATAAGCCTTTTGAAAAGTGGGGACATGGGTAATGTCCTCATAAGTCACCTCTTTTTGTAATACCTATGTCATACCCATGTCATTATACACATTTGTGTCCTGATATGTCACATACATACACACACACACACACACACACACACACACACACACACAGGATGTTGGAGGCCAGAAGGTTCAAGGATTTCATCAGAAAATATCTTAATTTGTGTTCCAAAGATGAACAAAGGTCTTAGGGGTTTGGTACGACATGAATATGAGAAATTAATTACAGAATTTTCATTTTTGGGTAAACTAACCTTTTATTTAGTCCCTGCAGCTGTTCTGTTTTACGTTGATTACTCTTCCTGTGTATTTAACACTCTGGAGTCGATTAAGTTGTCGGCGCCTTTACTTGCTTTTTTTTTTTCATAACAGTGCAGAAGACACTTGAAATACTCCAGTAATTTGGAACATACAAATAAGAGTTATATATTATTACAAACTGTGGAATGTCTTCTTTTATTTGTGTACACTCACAGTAAAAACAAAATGTTGTGCTTTCTGCAAAATAAAGAAAACTAGCATGATCCGCGACCTGCCATCTCTATCTGAATGAAGTCCATTCTGATAGTCCTCAGAAAATAAACTGTAACTTACTAATATTTTAGAACTGTGCCATATGAAGCTTTTGTTCACAATAAATAATGAAAATTCAGCTTTGCATCACAGAAATACATTATATTTGAAAGTATATTAAAATAGAAAACCATTATTTTGAATTATTATTATTATTAAAATTATTATCAGCAAGCGTACAGAGGTGAGCTGATAGCTTTTTTTTTTTTTTTTTTTTTTTACCCCTTATCCCACAGATTTGTACGGAAGCCCTGAACCGCATGGTGAAAAAAAAAACAAAACAACTTGGTAGGGAGGAAAAAAAAAAAAAAATCGAAAAGTTATCTCGTTATTTCAACATAATAAGTCGTTCTAACAACATAATATCTTGTTATTTCAAGATATTAAGTCGCTATAACGACATAATATCTCGTTATTTCAACATAATAAGTCGTTATAACGACATAATATCTCGTTATTTCAAGATATTAAGTCGTTATAACGACATAATATCTCGTTATAACGACATAATATCTCGTTATTTCAACATAATAAGTCGTTATTTCAACATAATAAGTCGTTATTTCAACATAATAACTCTTCATTATCTATCAAGTATGATAAAGGACATGTTCTTATCAGCGTCCCCAGTGGTGCAACGCTAAAATATTGGACCGCCATTCTAGCTTTTACTGCGATCGCTGCGGTTTCGAATCCGCCTTTTGCCGAGTTCGTTCTTCTCTAGTTTCACATCACATATCAAAAAAGGCATTTATTTTCAATAGAAATTAAAGCAATGTTATAAAAGTGCAAATAACCTGCCTAACGAGTGTTTAATAACATTAAAAGTATTTATTGGGCAGGGTTAGCAGCATGTTCGATATTACCCACTAGAGGGCAGAATAAGACAGGGAATCAATTAAAGAGCGCAATAGTTATGTTGAACTACTGTTACAATTTGGTGCTCCAAAATCCCAGAGGTTTATCATGGGAATTTGCATTCATCCCAGGCTAACCTTTATTGAGGTTAAATTTATTAGACCATAGTAAATAAAACAATTTACAGTGCAAATGTCAGGGGTGTCAAACTTACAGCCCGGTGTCCAATCTGATTTGAACTATAATAAAACATAGAGATGCACTAGTCCAGGGGCCAAAAACGTTTTTAAGCGGGTTTTTTTTATTATTATTCTGGGCTTGCAAACAAACTGCTTTGTAATATTTTCCCAAAATTTCATCTGTGTATTTACGAAGTATGTAAGCAGGACTTTAACACGCTGAATACGGACACAAAGAGAACAGACCGGCCAGCAGAGGAACTACTGTACCATGCACAAGCTCACTGTTTGCAAAAAAATCGGGAGAATAATATAAATATTACAGTGGGATTGATATGAATATATCTCCGAAGGCAACTGTTTTAAGAAAAGTTTTGATGGCTTTTCCTCTTATCTCCATATAAAGTAGTAATATTCATTCAGTCCGTCTGCTGATTTTGTTTTGTTATGTAGCATAATTTCACAAAGCTAAAGTCAGACTAGACCTAGTTTTTGCTGTTAATCTTGAAATTATTCAGTAATTTAAATTAAAAACAACTGCTCATGCTCATGTGCATAACATCTTTGACTATGATAAAAATGCCTCTAATATCCAAATGCCAATGTTTGCCTCTAATATCAAAGATATATTTGTTAAAGGCCAGTTTGGCCTGTGAAAAAATAAACAACAAATACATTTGCTTTAAAAAAAATCTGCAACCAGTATCAGAATCAGACGTTTTGCTTCTTATAAAAAATGAAATTGGCCATGATAAATCAAAATAGATGCTAATAAAAAATATTAAATAAAAAATAATTTTAAAAATCGAATAGTCTTTTCACTGTAAAAAAAACAAAAAAACAATGCAGTTTTCTTGCAAATTAATTTGTTGTTCATATGTTTAATATTAATGCAACTATCAGCGCACAAAGGTTATTATAAGAAGAAGGTAATTCGGCCCGCATATGGTTCATTTCTTTCCAGTCCGTCCCTCAAACTAAAATGAGTTTGACACCCCTACTGTAGATGCTATTTACACTACGTGAAAATACCGATACATCCTATTTATACTAAATGACAATAGCAGCATTTTCACGATATGCTATTTATACTAGGTGAAAATAGCGATATATTCTATTGACACCATGTAAAAGTAGCCTATCAGTTCTTTGCAAGAAGTGTAAATAGTATTTAGATGCTGAAGGCTAGTATTGGCAGATACTATTTGGACCTCAGTATTTTTGTACAAGATGCAATAATATCATATAGAGTGATTATATTTATTAAAATTATTAAATGGATGCTGCATTATTGGGAGAATAAAACCCCTCCACTTTCCACCAACCCTACTCAATGAACACTTTTAATATTATTAAACACTTGTTCACATTTTATTTCCACTTTTTGAACATTGTTTTCATTTTATTGAAAATGTATATGATGAGAAAATAGGAGTGAGCTCTATTATTGGGTGAGCTCTGCAAAATGCTGATTCGACCCCGCAGCGATCGCTGTAAAAGCCAAAATCTGAAACCCTACATGTTATTGTTACGCCACTGAATACATCAAATTACAACTGTCCCTTTTTAAACTTGAGTGGCCCAACCAGACATTGGAGCTATACTGTAAAGAGTGTTTGTCAACAAGGGACGCTATTTGCACTTACTGTAAATAGACACTCCGTGTCCTATTATTTCAATATATTAGCACCTATTTTTATATCTTTAGAAAATATTACAAAACAGTTTGTTTGCAAGCCCAGAATAATAATTAAAAAAAACCCCGCTTAAAAACGTTTTTGGCCGCTGGACTAGTGCATCTCTATGTTTTATTATAGTTCAAATCAGATTGGACACCGGGCTGTAAGTTTGACACCCCTGACATTTGCACTGTAAATTGTTTTATGGTCTAATAAATTTAACCTCAATAAAGGTTAGCCTGGGATGAACGCAAATTCCCATGATAAACCTCTGGGATTTTGGAGCACCAAATTGTTACAGTAGTTCAACATAACTATTGCGTTCTTTAATTGATTCCCTGTCTTATTCTGCCCTCTAGTGGGTAATATCGAACATGCTGCTAACCCTGCCCAATAAATACTTTTAATGTTATTAAACACTCGTTAGGCAGGTTATTTGCACTTTTATAATATTGTTTTAATTTTTATTGAAAATGAATGCCTTTTTTGATATGTGATGTGAAACTAGAGAAGAACGAACTCGGCAAAAGACGGGTTCGAAACCGCGGCGATCGCAGTAAAAGCTAAACTGGCGGTCCAATACTTTAGCATTGCGCCACTGGGGACGCTGATAAGTATATGTCCTTTATCATACTTGATAGATAATGAAGAGTTATTATGTTGAAATAACGACTTATTATGTCGTTATAACGACTTATTATGTTGAAATAACGAGATATTATGTCGTTATAACGACTTATTATCTTGAAATAACGAGATATTATGTCGTTATAACGACTTATGTTGAAATAACGAGATATTATGTCGTTATAGCGACTTATTATGTTGAAATAACGAGATATTATGTCGTTATAACGACTTATTATCTTGAAATAACGAGATATTATGTTGAAATAACGACTTAATATCTTGATATAACGACATAATATCTCGTTATTTCAACATAATAAGTCGTTATAACGACATAATAAGTCATTATTTCAACATAATAACTCTTCATTATCTATCAAGTATGATAAAGGAGGCTCATCTACCTATGTCCCCAGTAGTGCAATGCTAAAGTATTGGACCACTAGTCTAGCTTTTACTGCGATCGCCGCGGTTTCGAATCCGCCTTTTGCCGAGTTCGTTCTTCTCTAGTTTCACATCACATATCAAAAAGGCATTTATTTTCAATAAAAATTAAAACAATGTTATAAAAGTGCAAATAACCTGCCTAACGAGTGTTTAATAACATTAAAAGTATTTATTGGGCAGGGTTAGCAGCATGTTTTTTTTTATTATTATTCTGGGTTTGCAAACAAACTGCTTTGTAATATTTTCTAAAGATATAAAAATCAAAATAGGTGCTAATATATTGAAATAATAGGACACGGAGTGTCTATTTACAGTAAGTGCAAATAGCGTCCCTTGTTGACAAACACTCTTTACAGTATAGCTCCAATGTCTGGTTGGGCCACTCAAGTTTAAAAAGGGACAGTTGTAATTCGATGTATTCAGTGGTGTAACAATAGCATGTAGGGTTTCAGATTTTGGCTTTTACAGCGATCGCTGCGGGGTCGAATCAACATTTTGCCGAGCTCACCCAATAATAGAGCTCACTCCTATTTTCTCATAATATACATTTTCAAAAAAATGAAAATAATGTTCAAAAAGTGGAAATAAAATGTGAACAAGTGTTTAATAATATTAAAAGTGTTCATTGAGTAGGGTTGGTGGAAAGTGGAGGGGTTTTATTCTCCCAATAATGCAGCATCCATTTAATAATTTTAATAAATATAATCACTCTATATGATATTATTGCATCCTGTACAAAAATACTGAGGTACAAATAGTATCTGCCAATACTAGCCTACAGCATCTAAATACTATTTACACTTCTTGCAAAGAACTGATAGGCTACTTTTACATGGTGTCAATAGAATATATCGCTATTTTCACCTAGTATAAATGGCATATCGTGAAAATGCTGCTATTGTCATTTAGTATAAATAGGATGTATCGTATTTTCACTTAGTGTAAATAGCATCTACAGTAGGGGTGTCAAACTCATTTTAGTTTGAGGGACGGACTGGAAAGAAATGAACCATATGCGGGCCGAATTACCTTCTTCTTATAATAACCTTTGTGCGCTGATAGTTGCATTAATATTAAACATATGAACAACAAATTAATTTGCAAGAAAACTGCATTGATTTTTTTGTTTTTTTTTACAGTGAAAAGACTATTCGATTTTTAAAATTATTTTTTATTTAATATTTTTTATTAGCATCTATTTTGATTTATCATGGCCAATTTCATTTTTTATAAGAAGCAAAACATCTGATTCTGATACTGGTTGCAGGCAAACACTGGCATTTGGATATTAGAGGCATTTTTATCATAGTCAAAGATGTTATGCACATGAGCATGAGCAGTTGTTTTTAATTTAAATTACTGAATAATTTCAAGATTAACAGCAAAAACTAGGTCTGGTCTGACTTTAGCTTTGTGAAATTATGCTACATAACAAAAAACAAAAACAAAACAAAATCAGCAGACGGACTGAATGAATATTACTTTATATGGAGATAAAAGGAAAAGCCATCAAAACTTTTCTTAAAACAGTTGCCTTCGGAGTCCCACTGTAATATTTATATTATTCTCCCGATTTTTTGCAAACAGTGAGCTTGTGCATGGTACAGTAGTTCCTCTGCTGGCCGGTCTGTTCTCTTTGTGTCCGTATTCAGCGTGTTAAAGTCCTGCTTACATACTTCGTAAATACACAGATGAAATTTTGGGAAAATATTACAAAGCAGTTTGTTTGCAAGCCCAGAATAATAATAAAAAAAACCCCGCTTAAAAACGTTTTTGGCCCCTGGACTAGTGCATCTCTATGTTTTATTATAGTTCAAATCAGATTGGACACCGGGCTGTAAGTTTGACACCCCTGACATTTGCACTGTAAATTGTTTTATTTACTATGGTCTAATAAATTTAACCTCAATAAAGGTTAGCCTGGGATGAATGCAAATTCCCATGATAAACCTCTGGGATTTTGGAGCACCAAATTGTTACAGTAGTTCAACATAACTATTGCGTTCTTTAATTGATTCCCTGTCTTATTCTGCCCTCTAGTGGGTAATATCGAACATGCTGCTAACCCTGCCCAATAAATACTTTTAATGTTATTAAACACTCGTTAGGCAGGTTATTTGCACTTTTATAACATTGTTTTAATTCTTATTGAAAATGAATGCCTTTTTTGATATGTGATGTGAAACTAGAGAAGAACGAACTCGGCAAAAGGCGGATTCGAAACCGCGGCGATCGCAGTAAAAGCTAAACTGGCGGTCCAATACTTTAGCGTTGCGCCACTGGGGACGCTGATAAGTATATGTCCTTTATCATACTTGATAGATAATGAAGAGTTATTATGTTGAAATAATGACTTATGTCGTTATAACGACTTATTATGTTGAAATAACGAGATATTATGTCGTTATAACGACTTATAACGAGACTTGAAATAACGAGATAACTTTTCGATTTTTTTTTTTCCTCCCTACCAAGTTTTTTTTTTTTTTTTCACCATGCGGTTCAGGGCTTCCGTAGATTCCGTAGATTTGAGAATCATAGTGACCAGATATTGGCCCAAATTGGACTGCATGCATATGATAATGAGATCACTGACGGGAAGCAGGAAAGTTTTTTCATTTATTTATTTTTTTTTTTACCTGGATTTATTTCCAGGTATAACTGTGTACTCAAAATGTGTCTTTGACTATATTTTAAATAAACTACAAACAAAAAATATTCATATATTTCTTTTGTCATTGCATTCTTTCTTAGTTAACTCAGGCTATGTCCACATGAAGCCAGAGCTTACCTTGATCAGAGCTTGATCTTTTTTTTTTTTTTTCCTCGTCTCAAAAAATATCTGCATCCACACGAAACCACTGAAACGACAATGTAGTACACATGCCAGACCAGTATGTGGCGCTGTAATTCTGCCACAGAGATGCACTTAAAGCGAATAAGACTTGGAGCATGCACATAAACCTTGTGCGCTGTATACAAACTATAGGAAAGCTTAGAAATATTTTGGTTCAGTAGCTTCTAAAGCACAAACACAAGCATCTAGAGTCTGCTATTGTTGTTGTTGTTTTGTACTGTTAGCGGCGTCTGACTAGTGTCGACACGTGGGGTGATGACATCATCGTTTCAGAAAATATACGGATGGGCTGTCCAAACGAAAACGCAAAGACAGCATTTTCAGATTTATCCACTCTGGGACCCGGTTTCAAAAAAATAGCGGTTTCACCTTCTGAAAACGCTGGATCCGTGTGGACGAAACGCCTATCCGATAAAAAATGTGTGCTATTCACAAAAATGCGTCTCCGTGTGGATGGGGCCTAAGTCACATTCCTGACTGATTGGCTCATTATGCAGCTCATTAGGGGCAGGGTCTTAATCTCTCAGGTTAAGCCCTCACTTCTTTCAGTTCATGGTTCAGTCTCATCAATGTTTAATTGTAATAGCTTTGTTTTTTCTTGTGTATGCTCTTCTGAGTTATTAAAGATAGCTCTCTTGAATCTCCCATGCTGTGTGTGTGTTATAAAACCACACTGTAACATGACACAGTCTGGCCAGTTCAGATTTTTACTTTGTTGTTTTTAATCCATGTAACCTTGTAAACAGTGCTTTAAGATTTTCGGGTAGGCCTAACACTAATATTCAGGTAGGGAATATACAGAAATTGATTTAAGTATTAAAATGTAAAATAACACTGCAGTCACTGTATATACTTTATTAAATCTAGAAAATGTACTAAACGATGCCAGGGGGGGATTTTTTTTTTTTTTTTTTGCGACAAAGAAAGTCTGAATGTACATGAGTCCTTATGGATGCTAGGATAGACTCCAGCTTCCCTATGACACTACATAGGACAAGCAATTAAGAAGATGTATGGAGAGAATGAGGAATGGACACATGGAAGGATAGACTTGTGGTTGTATTGTGGGGCAAAACAAAAATATCTGCCTAGTTATAAAAGAACTTAAATGAAATTGACAGAAAAAAATATTACTTGGTTATTCTCAAATACCAAATTTGAGATGAACAAATACCACGAGAACTCCAAGACAAGTCCTCTGCACAGCTTCGACCCCTCCCCACCCTCCCCACCATCCACTGTTGTGATGCATCCCAATATTCAAGCAGAAATAACTGGATGAAATATTCTGAATGATACCAATCTACAATCTGAATTGTGATGCAGCCTGAAATCATGATGAGAACAGGTCCCACGACTGAGCCTGGTTTCTCCCAAGGTTTTTGCTTCCATTTCCATCACAGATGGAGTTTGTGTTCTTTGCTACTCTCACCTTTTGGCTTGCTTAGCTGGGGACACTTAATATTCAGCAATATTAATGATTTGACTGTACTGAGACTATTGGAATGAGAACTGAACTGAGCTGGACGATGACATCACTGTTCTCTACAGTGCTGCTTTATAGCTGAATTGAGCTCATTTCATAATTGATAAACTTTGCACAGTTATTGAACAAAACTGAAACTGACCCTAGCTGAACAATAACACTATTTTTAGAGCTGCTTTACAGCAGAATTGAATTCTGTTTGCATTATTCAATCATTATTTTCCTGTATATTCCTGTAAAGATGCTGTGAAACAATTGTTATTGTATATATACGCGCTAAACAAACAACAACAACAACAACAAAAAAGGTGGATTGACTTGATTCTTTATACTAAAATTGAAAACAATATTGATCTACAAGTTGTAAATTTTGAGATATAATACTTTGCATAAGTGTGAGTATAAACACAATGAGGCTGTAAAAACAGCCTAGTGTGTGGATTTTCCTCTGTGGAGGAATGATGTCAAACGTCCCCAACACCTGTGTATCCCATTTAACCACTTGTTAGCAACTACTTTTTTTTTTTTTTCAAGACACGTAAAAACTTTTTTTTTTTTTTTTAAATCATCAGTGGGGTATTACTTAAGTATTTTATGTTGTAGAATAAAACATGAAAATATTTTGAGGTTGTGTTAACCACAGACCTTATTTGAGGCCCATTCAAAAACAACATTTTTTTAGGACTCAATCTTTCAGCACTTTCTGAAAAACAATACTTTTGCCATACAAAACCCCTGCTTGAAACTATTTTTTTTTTATTTTTTTTTTTTATTCATCATGTCCATAAGCCATTCTTCCGGGTTTCAGTAGTCCACTGCTACTAGGCCCAGTCAAGCATCTTTTTCCTGTTTTTTTTTCTCCTATTCTTATTCTTTTGCCAGTAAAGCAAATGTATAAAAAAATTATGACTGCTGAGAATTATCTGTAAATGTCCTCCAAAGTTTATAGCTAAATCCATTTGCTATTATCCTCAGAGTGACCTTTGCATGCAATCTGAAGGAGTATGTATGATGTGTTGTAGTCATTTCAGAATTAGTTAATTGCTTTGAATAGAACATTTTTGCAGAATCACTATAATCCTCCTAGACTTAAACATTTCCTTCCTTGTCATAATGATCTCCTGACTCACACTCCCGTGTGGTTAAATCCACTTGATAGTATCAGTAAGATGATATCTCCTCCTCGAAAATGAAACATTTGACTTCTGTACAGTGAATAATAGTGTCCCCAAAACATTGTAGAAGAATATAACAGTCATTTAAGAAAGGTTAGAGAAAATTAATAATTTCAATTAGAATATATGAAGAGTTTGGTTCCAAAACGCAATAACTCCATTTTGATTAATTTGAGTAAAAAGGCGTTTTCTTTACCAGGAAAGTGGCAAGATGAAAACCACTATTTTCTGTTTCAAACTTTCACATAGCATATTTTGGTTATAAAAACACTAACAATTCAAATCTATTTTGATTTTAAAAAGTTTATTATAAAAAGATATTATTTTTTTCCCAAAATGCAATAAATCCATGACACTTTTTTTTTTCAAAATGCAATTAATCCATCAATATAAAAGTTATTTTTCAAATTGAAAATACACAACAAAGTAAGTTGATTCACATATATGACAGAGTCTAAACTTTGCCAATATTTATCTTATATAAAGGAATTTTACTAAAAATACATTCAGCCGTCGCTTCCAAAATGAATTCAACGGGTCATCTTGTTAATGTTATAAATTATTTGTCATTACCGATTAAAGAGTATCTGGTGCCACCGCATGGTTAAATAAACACATTTGCCGAGTGCATTGGTATAAAAAACGGCTTTTTAAAATGCCTTCAATGTTTACAGTGGGTGGAATGGTGTGCTGTGATTGGTTGAGAGCAGATATATTGCATTCTGCAGAAAAAGGAGACTGGCGTTTGTCGCGTTTTGGAAAGAAAGGGAGAAAACATGACAGAATAACACGGCGGATATTGCATTTTGCGCAAAATTAATAAATTACTTTTCAATACCGACCAGATACAATACTGATTTTGGCGGAAACTCAATTTTTTTGAAAATTTTTGGAACCAAACTCTTCATATATATATATATATATATATATATATATATATATATATATATATATATATATTGAGACAGGCTTGTGTCACAGTGTGCTAAAGAGAGAGAAAGTTGAGGATCTATTTGCAGCAGACTTTATTCTTAAATGAAACATTAGAGAAAACACTGGGAAACAAACAAACAAACAAAAACCTGTATAGCTAAGGAGGAGCCAGAGGATCTGAGGACAAAGGCAGAGCTGGGTCTGGGAAGATTGAGATGGAGCTAGAGGGAGCGAGGATGACGGTGGATCTGAGGGGATGGAGGAGCCCTGAGCAGTCAAAGGAGTTGAAGGACCAGGCAGAGCTGCAGGCCTGAAAGCCAGGGGATGATGATCCCAGGCGAAGACACGATGAGTGACCCTGATGCAGCTGGAGGGATGACAAGCCATGGTGGAGCCAAGGGAGTGAGGAGCCACAGTGGAGCCAATGGGTCAAAGGACCAAGGTGGAGTCTTGGGCTCAGAGGACTGAGGTGGAGCCAAATGCTAAGAGCATAAGCAGGAGGCTGTAGTCATTCTGGTGGGCTGAGGAGACAGAGCATGGGGACTGGGTGGAATCAGAGATGGCATGGAGTCAATGAACTGGATGGAGCCAGTGGTGGGGGCAGAGCTAGGGATCTGGATGGAACCCACTAAGGCAATAGAGCCAGTCAAAACCAGAGGAGCTAAACAAGCTAGAAGGCTGGGTGGAACCAGCGGAGATGAAGAAGCCAGGAGGCTGGGCAGAGCCAGCTAAAATGGCAAGGCCAGGGAACTCTTCGGAACCAGAGTGTCTAGTAAGGCTGGGTGGACCAGAGGGGGAGGAGAGAACTCAAAGGTGGGAGCTTGAAGAATGACCGTGGATTGGAGAGATTGTGGCAGATCGGTGATGGAATCTTCCTTTACTTGATTAACAGTAAGGGAGGATCTGCTCAGCCACAGTGCATACTCAATATACTGAGCCAGGTTACAGGTGGTCTCTACCACTGGCATTAGCTGTAAATAATAGTCATCTAGCTCACTCCAAAGACACACTTTGAGAGTGTCGTCCTTTCAGGGTACCAGATGGCTGATCTCCAGGAATTTATTCTTAAACAAAAGAAACATTGATAAAACAGAACTGAAAACACAGGCTTAAATACATAGAGGAAATGAGATGATACACGGGACACAGGTAAATAATCTGAAAATACAGCTCCCAAAGAAAACAGAAACCACAGGAATGAAAAGAACATCAAAATAAAAGTCTTAGGGAATAGAACCGTGACAGCTTGAAACTGCAAAAAGACAGCTGATGCTATTAAAATGTGCAAATGTAGAATGCAGTACCCCTATATTAAACGTTGTTCTGCTTGCAGTGTTGCTTATTCCCAGCTAGCACAACTATATTTGAGAAGTGTTCTTCTAAAATGTATGTTATCTCATAGATTTTTATTAGGTTAATAGGCATACAAAAAAAAAAACTGACATAATCTTTATCTTTAATTTTGATCAATAAATGGGCATTTTTAGGTTTTGATCCAGAGATCTGTAAATTATTTGTTCAAAACTAGGATATATTAAGTTGCAATGAATCATGTCTTTTATACTGTATTGTAACTTGCATCTGAGTGAAAGAAATCTTTAACCATGGACATGGGGTGCTTTTTATCCCTTGTTTTTTAGTTTCATCTGACCATAGAACCCGGTTCAGTTTGAAGTTCCAGTAGTGTCTAGAGTTTGTTTTTGGATGAGAGCAGAGGATTTGTTCTTGAAACACTTGCAAACAACTTGTGATGTTGTAATTGCTGGGTTTTTTTTTTTTTTTTCTTTCTTTTTTTTTTTTTTTTTTTGAGGCTTTCAGAGCCAAAGATTAAACTAATTTCTGCAATTCTTGAGATATGATCCTTGGAGAGACTTTAGCTACTCAAACTATCCTCCACGGCATGCATTTAGACAATAGAGGCTGTGATGGAATTTTTTAATTAATCAAAACTAACATTTCTTTTTCCTTGCAGGAATAACATGTATATGCTTTTGAAACCTAAATATCCTCAAACCTTGCATGGGCCTAAGTCAGTGTGTGTCTGAATCATGTCCAAATATAAGAAAAGGGGAAATGAACTTAGAGACGGCTAGACAACCATCAAAATAGAATAGCCCCATGATATTGAGAAACAACGAACTAATAAGCACATGATTTGGGCAGATCTTGCTTTACCTAGTAATATGAGGGTTTGACATATGAAGATCCAATCATATTATAGAATGCTTTACCATGCTTCTATCCTATATAAACTGTTGTATTCTTCTTGCTGGTGGGATTCTCTTTGATTGATACGAGGTCCTCCGGCCGTGAATAAAGCATATTCTAAAACATAGTCTGGAGTTTATCTGTTTATTGCTGTGCAGCAAGTTAGGGAACACTAAAGACCTTATTCCCAAGTGATAGTGTTCAAAAGGACATTGACTGACACGAAGCAGAAGATGTCGACTAGTAGACGCAGTGCTAGAGTATAAATATTATTGGGTATCGATTAGGAGACGCCCCCGGGTGATCAGGTAATATCATTGAGTGTCGCTAGTAGACGCTCAGGTGTCGATTAGGAGATGTCCCAGGTAAACTTAAGTCAGGTGCGTAGGGGAAAAATCTACCACAATTTGGTGAGCCAGCTTCAGGAGTCCTCAGAATCTCCCTCCGTCGGTGGACAGGGACGAGGAACTTGTTGACTTCATTCTGCCAGTCTGCAGATACCTGTTCGACAAAGGGACCATTCCTGGAAGGGCTAAAAGGACTTAAGGTTAAAGTAGGACAGACTCCATACTTTTCCTTACAAATGCTTCTAAATTAAATAAAAGGTTAAATTGAATTGAATTTTGGATTCTGGTGATCCCATTTAAATGATGTTTATTTTTTTCCTTTAAAGGGCAGTGAGTGATTAGGGTTGTTTTAACCAAATTTGTATTTGTTGAGTATTTTAGTTGTTGTGATTGAGCGCTCCCAGCAAGCTGTTGTAACCCACAATAAGAAGTTTTTATAGAAAGGTTATTCTTATAATTTCTAATGTTAATAGCTTTTTTGATTTTATTATTGCTGCGTGATATTATATTATTGTATTCTATATTATTCCACCAATCAAAATGCTGCATATAACCTGAATGTAGAAAATCTGCCCAGCAATTGTTGAGCAGTCAGGAACGGGTAATTGTGATTGGTTAAACAATTCAAGCTCCGCCCCTGCTGTGTGCTGTGTGTTAGTGTGTGAGCGAATGGGGAACGCGAGACAAAATATATTCAGAGTGCAAAGAAAAATAAGCTGTACAAACTCTGTGGAATTTGTTTGTTTTTTCTGGAAAGCTGGAATAAGAGCTAGAAATGAGGTTCAGAAGATTTGTGATTTTCATTTCTTGTTGATTTCGGGAACGAAAGAACTTTCATTGAATCTCGGTGAGTACTGATTTATGAATCATGAATCATATGTAGGATTTGGGGACTAGAGTCATGTTTTATTTCATGTTTTATGTTATACTTAACTGATTTATGGTTAAGAGACGCCGAACTGTGTGTGATTACTGAGGGATGATATGTTATTTTTGTTAACACGTGCAACGGCAAGAACACTAATTGCTATATTACAAAAATGCAAGTTAACATTGAGATTAACTGCCGATGTGTTCCTATAAAACGTAATTTTGTAAATAAAACGTAAACTTGAGTGAACAGAACTGGTGATCCTTGACTCATTGAGTCATTCACATACACTGATAACGCACCCACACAATTGTTATATTGTAATTGTTTATTTCCATTGTTGTTCATTCAATACAATTTGTAATTTGTATGCAATTCCTTGATTGTGGTGATTTCAAACTTTTCTAAAGTGAATTGTTGATTTAGGGTATTTTTATTTATTCAAACTAACGTCTCAGGTTACATATGTAACCATGGTTTCCTGAGAACAGTTAAAGGTATTCCTGAGTATAAAGGGAGCACCTGAGGAAGCAGTCGACACCTACTCATCTTGAGGGACTGTTTAGCAGGCAGCCCGAAGCATGGCAGGGCAACGCAGAGTCTCATTCCCTGTTCTCAGGGAACCATGGTTACATACGTAACCTGAGACGTTCCCTTTCGAAACGGAACTTCAACTCTGCGTTTACTGCTACGGGGAACGATATACCCACGCCGCCATGCTAAAGGAGAGTGCATGCCAAAAGACTAGACAAACTAGAGAAAAGCCGGGAGCAACTCCCCCTCGGGTCACACAAGGCTGTCAGTGACAACATTCCCTACAGCCAACAGTCCAAGCTGAGCCTAAAAGAGGCCTTCCGCAAAAAGCCTTCCAAGGCTGCTCAGGCATCTAGGACCAGCATTCCATGGAAAGTGGTCCCTTAAAGGGAATGTGGCCAGGAAACCAAAAGGAACCCCGGCCAGTCACTAGAGGAGAAAGCTCACCCTTAGCGCCACCAAGGAGGCCGTACTAATCTAGCGAAAGCCAAACATAGTCTGGGCCAGCCCTGTCTGATACACAGATTCTCCAAAGTGCATTCTTCAAAGAAGAGAGCAAGTAATTGCGACTGCGAAAGAGCAGTGAGCAACTCAAGGGTTTGAGTTGCTCACTGCTCTTTCGCAGAGATGGCCATCCCGGAGAGCAGAACTCAGCTGAGCGCTATAAACCCTCGTATTGGGGGGAGTATAATCTGCTCATCCTAGGATCTACTCAGTGTCTGATTAAAGCACTGAGGAGGCTGTGCGCTAGAAAACCCTGGTACAGGGGAGCACAAACCAGCCTAATGGCTGGTCTCAACGGGAGACTTCATAGAAGTGTAGTGATTTTGGACTAGCCTCACTCGAGGGTACCACAAATTTAGTGGTTTATGGTCTTAGATATTAATATTAATATGTTGTATTAATATTAATATTGAGTCAGATGATTCCTTCCAATATTTTCGAGGCACCAGTCAAGTTTCACCTTGACAATAAAGAACAATCATGGAAGATTGTTGACTGAGATATTGTTAACTTGTAGAGCCTCTTACTGTATTATCAACACAAGGAAGACACAAGTGTAATAAATGGATTTTATTAACAAAAGGATAGACAAGAGTAACTAACAACTACTGAATGGATAAAGTGCAAAAAGATTGATAAATGCAAGTGAATGAGTAGGATGTTACTATGGCAGTTACAAGTTAATCTTATGGAAAGATAAACTGTAGTTTCTCTAGAAGAAATCAGGCAAACCTTATTCTGAATTCAACAAATAAACCGAGAGATGTTATTTGTTATCAACTGATATCAGCTATGCAAGATCTAATGCAAATTAGATAATCATATACTGACAATATACACTAATGCCAAGGTCTCTAGAAAGAGGTTTGGTAAGTGATATTTATGTCTGCCTGGTCGTGCTGAATCTGAAGGTGACGTCTTCCACTTGTTGAGCTGAGCAGCGTTGCAGTGAGAAGAAAGGAGTTTCCGTTTCACAGCCTTGAACGCGAAGTACTTGTGAACGTTGAACTCCTGGAGCACAGAGGAGGTCTTTTCCTGGAACACGCAGAAGAAGAAGCCTTGAAGAAGCCTTGAAGGTTCTGATGTCTGTACAGACGATCCTTATTCTCTGGAACATGCAGACGGAAAGATCTTTAGATTCTGAAGTCAGTGCAGATCAGGAACACGCAGATCTGGAGGATCTCTGATGAGAGGATTGAAGTTGGTACAGAATATATCTTGAAGATGGGGGGGCTAAGCTTGTAGTCGTTGTCTCTGTTGCAGTTTTCAAACTCCCCAAATTCACTTCTTGCAGAACCTCCTTGTTTCTCTCTTTAGAGCTTTAGAGTCTTGAGAGAGCAACTTCACAACTCTATAGAGATGGACTTAGCTTAGCACATCTTGGGACCAGAACCTTGAACTGGGGCTGGAACAAGAACTGGAGCCTGGAACCAGAACGGGAAACTGCAGCAACCCAACTGGAACCCCTATCTGTCTCAGAAACAAGTCTTTTAACCTGTCCCGAGAAGGAGGGAAATGCAAATTTGCACCTTTCAAATGCAGTGTCGTGATTGGCTGATGCTGTCAGAGGTGGCTGCTGGATGCCCCCCCTCTTGCATGAGGTTCATTTGCATAGCTTAAAGTTCATGTTTAGAACAATGTCCTTAAGGTTTTTCCTATGCATAATTCACTTTCCAAACCAAATTTCAGATTAACCTAGGCATTGTACTGAAAACATAAAGACCATCATTGAGTTATACTGACCTTTTACCCATGCATTAATGTATACCTTGGTAGGCAAGTTTGTATAGTTTGCATGTACACAAACAACACTCATTAAGTATATAGAGTTCTTGATAATAAAAAATGGAGAAGATTTGCTCCATTGTGTCCACTGTGTGTCTATTTTGTGTCCTTTGTGACTTCATGGCTCTTCCAACCTGTCACATAGCAAAACCTGTCTGGTGAGTGGAGTTCAGTTTACACCTCAGGTCTAACGACTGAGGGACTGGGGTGATCAATGGGGGAGAATGGTGATAGAATTAGCCTGCTCAATGACATGCTAATGTCATCTTTCTTTCTTTGCACAAATGGTCAGGGTGATTGTCTTGATAGGCTTATCTGCTAGCCTATCTATTCCCTTGTTTGCTTCTCTTGGAGGTGTGAGTTTTGGAGTCCTGTGCTGTTCATCATGGCAGATGAGGTGATGAGGGGAGTCTTCCCTCATGTCTGCCTGCTGATCACTACAGAAGTCTACAACCATTGACCAGCTTAGGGAGCTAAGCACAATTACACAGTCAACCCGGGAAGTACGAAGCTCAACCTAACAGACAGACCATACAGTAGGCACATAGTCATGGAAGCCGGAAAAAGGGCCTACAACATAACTAAAGTTCTTACAAATGAACTAAACATCCCACAGAAACTCAACACATATGGTGGTATTCCAGGGTGGCCCGTAAGGCCAAGCACCTGAAAACATAGCATGCTGGAAGCACGACCAACCAAGTAATTAAGCACTGTGAGTGGGCCTATAACCTCAGCAGACACGTGGCATCAGCCAGTGGCAGTGTTATCAAGCTCCAGCCAGCCAACGACATAAATCCTTTTACTGTTTTCAGAGAAGAATGTCAAAGAAAACACAAAAAGGTACATGCCAACATGTTCCCAAAGGAGGCCCCGAGGGCCTACCTGTCACACGCAGCCACTAAAGTTCTAGGAGCAAAATAGAGCCGAGTAAAAAACAAGGTAACTATTTAGCTCAACTAGAGGTAAAGGAGACCATACTCAAGGAAGAAAATGCATAAAACCAAATAAACAGTTGGTTTAATTCAAGAACTCACCCTGAGAGGCAAGCCACTCAGAAAATGTACTCAGTAAAAGCACCTTTTACTCTCTAAGCGAGAGGAGTACAAAGCCAAGCTCCAGCATGATACATAGGAGGCCTGAAAAGGCCTACGACTCATAAACACGTGGCATCAGCTAATGGCAATCACGACCCATCCATGGTGATGAGTCAGATAGAAGCCAACACAAAAACTGTGCCAATATGCAAGCTGAAAGGAGGCCCTAGTGGGGCCTTCCACCTCCATGAACACATGGCATCAGCCAGTGGTAGCTTCATGACCAAAACCAGCCAGTAGGCCAAGTACTTGAAACACTTAAATAAAAGGAGTACACACTGTGCCACAGAACTCTATGAGAGGCCTGACCTAGGGCCTACTCTAACAGAGGCGGGCATGGCCGATGGCGGTGTGAGTCAGAAAGCAAGACTCAACCATGGAAAGAGTCTAAATATAACCAACCCAACTGGTCCACCATGAAAACTAAAAAGGAGGCCTAGCAGAGCCTACTACTTTCAATACCATGTGGCGCAAGCCCGTAGTCATAAACAGGGCCCAAGCTCAAAGGGGACCAGCTCTAGACCCTACAAATTAACTGTGGGTAACTAGCTACACAACCTGAGCTTAAGCCTACACATTCCAACAGGCAATGTACCTAGTACACATAAACATGCTAACATGGTCTAAGGAAGGCCTAAAAAGCCTACCACCTCAAACAACATGAGCATGAGCCTGAGGCAGTGCGAAGATATGTGAGCAAACTCGTGATCATAAACCAACAGTGCCCGAGAAACAAGCTGTATTAAGAAAGAGGCTACCAATAAAGTGCCAACAATCTAACAGCAAATGTGAAACAGCTGCTGTGGTCATGATCGACTGAGAGCTAACAGAGATCATACTATTCTAACCAGAATAAGACTCTCTACACTCAACCTGAGTGTGCAATCCAACAGGTGATGTACAACAAAACAGCAAAACAATGTTCATAGATAGAGGCTAATCACAGCCTGCTATCAGCGCTGCTGCCTGCCTGCTGTCTGACCTACGCTCGGAGCTTCGTGGAGTTTATCCTAAATCCTTCTCTTTATTCCTATTCACATAATATAACTTTCTTATTTTTCACTAGATTACTTAACCTATTGCATAGTATTACTAAACGGAACGATTTATTACTAGCAATCCACCAGCGTAATCACCTAGTGTTAGCCATAGCCTGCTAGCTACCGTCTACTTTCTTTTTTCCTCTAAACCAACCTTCCTTGTCGATTTAATGGCGGATTTATCAGATGTATGTTATTCTGATCTGTCCTCGCCAGATCGGGAAGCTGTGGAGACGTTGCTGCCCGGCATTCATCGATCCACCGCGAGGTACAGCGTCCCGCACATCACCCTTGCCCCAGGCACCGGCAAGCGACCGAGACATCCAGCCAGCGAGTCCCGTGTGCGTTGCAGTTTTTCGGACGGCGTTCATCAAACACACGGTCAGTCATGTCCGACGATTATCATGTGTATTAAATGCAACATGTACAGCTTAGCTCTTTCTGTCAGCAGTGAGCCTTACACATGTGATAAATGCAGGGATATTGTCAGGCTGACAGAGAGAATCTCAGAATTAGAGACACGCATCCAAACTTTAATTGAGGATAGTGAGAATGAAAGGGCCTTAGATACTGCTTTAGATGCGACTAGCCTAGTAAACACTGCACATTTGGTTCCGGTTGTAGAAGCCACGCAGCAGGCTAACTGGGTGACTGTGAGGCGGCATAATGGCAAGAACAAACACCACTCTTCCGTTCCGATTAGAACATCAAACAGGTTCTCCCCACTCAGTGACGCACCCACTGAGAATCCTGTTGAAAGTGCCCTAGTTATTGGCGATTCTATTACACGGAACGTGAAAATAGAGACACCAGCCACCATAGTCACATGTTTGCCGGGGGCCAGAGCACCTGACATCAAAGCAAATTTAAAAGTGCTGGCTAATGCTAAACGTAAATATTCTAAAATCATTATCCACGTCGGCACAAATGATGTTCGACTTCGCCAGTCAGAGATCACTAAAATTAACATTAAAGAGGTGTGTGAACTCGCAAATTCAATGTCAGCAGAAGTAATTTGTTCTGGCCCTCTTCCTGTTCGTCGGAGTGATGAGATAGTTAGCAGGTTATCATCACTCAATGGCTGGCTGTCTAAGTGGTGTCCGCAGAATAATATAGGTTTCATAGACAATTGGAAAAGCTTTTGGGGCAGACCTGATCTGTTGAAAAGAGATGCAGCTCTTCTATCTAGAAATTTGGCAAATAGTCTTAGAGCTGAAACATGACAAACTAGGGCCCAGATCAGGACGCAGACAAACTGGCTAAACCGACCGTCTGCTAGCCGCCTCACGTCACAGAACTCAGATAATTCACAGCACATAGAAACTCTTTCACCTAGATATTATCACATAGAGACTGTGTCTGTACCTCGAAATAGTAAATACAAAAAACTTCCGAAACCTTTTAAGGGTAAAAATTTAATTGATGTTCAAAAAATGAAAATCACAGATAAATCAGATAAACAAATGATAAAGCTTGGGTTACTGAATATTAGATCTATTTCTTCAAAAGCACTTATTGTAAATGAAATGATCACAGACAATAAACTAGACTTGCTGTGTTTGACAGAAACCTGGCTAAAACCAGACGATTACATTACTTTAAATGAATCTAGTCCTCAAGGTTATGATTATCGACACAATCCTCGACAGAAAGGCAAAGGGGGAGGTGTTGCTGTAATTTATAGTAATATATTCAGAATCATTCAAAAGAATTTCAAATATAATTCCTTTGAAGTGATGGTGCTTTATGTAACATTATGTAAGTTGACATTTGTGCTGGCTTCTGTATACAGGCCACCAGGGCACCATAATGACTTTATCAAAGAATTTGCTGATTTTATATCAGAGTTAGTACTGACTGCGGATAAAGTCCTTGTTGTTGGTGATTTTAATATCCATGTAGATAATAATAAAGACGCATTTGGATTGGCATTTGCAGACATTTTAAACTATATTGGAGTTAGACAACACGTGTCAGGACCCACTCATTGTCGTAATCATACCCTAGATCTAATACTGTCGCATGGAATTGATATTGATGCTGTTGAAATTCTACAGCAGAGCGATGATATATCAGATCATTATTTAGTCTCGTGTATAATACAATTAGCCAAGGCTACCAAACCACCACCCAGCCATAAATATTGTAGAACCATCACGTCTACCACTAAAGATTGCTTTATAAATAATCTCCCCGAGCAGTTTCATCGCCTTAGTATACCTGACAACTTAGAAGAACTCGATGCTGCAACAGAAACTATTGGCTCTCTCTTTTCCAGCACATTAGATGCAGTCGCTCCTTTACGTCTAAAGAAGATTAAGGAAACTAATCCAACGCCGTGGTATGATGAGCACACTCGGGCTCTAAAACGAGCTGTTAGAAAAGCTGAACGTAGTTGGAAGAAAACAAAACTAGAAGTTTTTCGCCTTTCGTGGAAAGAAAAAATGATTGAGTACAGAACGGCTATAAGAAATGCTAGATCTACTTATTTTTCAAATCTCTTAATAGAAAACAAACATAATCCTAGGTATTTATTTGACACAGTGGCTAAATTAACTAGAAACAGAGATTCAACTGCTGACGTTTCCATAGAGCACAGCAGTAATGTCTTTATGAACTTCTTTACTTGCAAGATTGATAATATTAGAGAGAAAATTAAAAACATGCAACCGTCCACAGTTTCGCTTCAGACAGTGCACTGTAGTGTCCCTGAGGTAAAACTAGAATCATTCGCCGCTATAGGAGAGGAAGAATTATCTAAATTTATCAAATCATCAAAATCAACGACATGTATGTTAGACCCAATGCCGACTAAACTACTGAAATAAATGCTTCCAGAGGTCGTAGGTCCACTTCTTGATATAATTAATTCATCCTTAACACTAGGATACGTGCCAAAAACCTTTAAGCAGGCTATTATTAAACCTCTTATTAAAAAACCTCAACTAGATCCGAGAGATTTAGTAAATTACAGGCCAATCTCGAATCTACCTTTTCTGTCAAAGATACTAGAAAAAGCAGTTTCAACACAACTGTGCTCCTTTTTAGAAAGAAATGGAATCTGTGAGGATTTCCAGTCAGGATTTAGACCATACCATAGTACTGAGACTGCTCTCGTTAGAGTTACAAACGATCTACTCCTATCATCCGATCGTGGCTGTATTTCTCTATTAGTGTTATTAGATCTCAGTGCTGCTTTTGACACTATCGATCACAACATTCTTTTAAAAAGACTTGAAAACTATATTGGCATTAGTGGAATTGCTTTGGCATGGTTCAAATCGTACTTATCTGACCGTTATCAGTCTGTAGTAGTTAATGAAGAGATGTCGTATCGATCACAGGTTCAATATGGAGTACCACAAGGCTCAGTACTAGGACCGTTGCTTTTCACTCTGTACATGCTGCCCTTAGGAGAGATAATTAGGAAGCATGGTGTTAGTTTTCACTGCTACGCTGACGATACTCAGCTCTATATTTCCTCGCGCCCTGACGAAACCTACAAATTCACAAAACTAACAGAATGCATAGCTGACATTAAAAACTGGATGACAAGAAATTTCTTATTATTAAATTCTGAAAAAACTGATATCCTAATCTTTGGACCAAAAATTTCCTCACGAAAAAACCTTGAATACTCTCTAACACTTGACGGGTGCTCCATTAAACCTTCGTCCTCAGTTAGGAACTTGGGTGTGCTCTTCGATACCAATCTTTCATTTGAAAGTCATGTTTCTAGTATCTGTAAAACCGCCTTCTTCCATCTAAAAAATATATCTAAATTACGACATATGCTCTCAATGACAAATGCGGAACAGTTGGTTCATGCATTCATGACCTCAAGACTAGATTATTGTAATGCTCTACTGGGTGGTTGTTCTGCTCGGCTTTTAAACAGACTACAGTTGGTCCAAAATGCGGCAGCTAGAGTTCTTACTAGAACCAGAAAGTATGATCATATTAGCCCAGTTCTGTCAACATTACATTGGCTCCCTATTAAACATCGTATAGATTTTAACCCTTTCGCACGTAAGTTTCAAATATTCTGGCTGACCCCCCAGCGTGAGTTTTTTAAGGCGACCGTTATTTAGAACGTATCACTTTATGGTTTCCATGGTGACGCGTCATTGCTTGTTACGTGACACACCGCAGCACTGTATGAATGATGATCTGCTTTCATTTAATTTTTCTTTTTTTATTCAAAATATTCACAAATTTGTTAACTATAGCATGAAATATCTAATATTCCGATTGACAAATATGTGCAAGTGGATGTGTTTTGTTGTTTAAACACCTTTATAACGATCGCGTTAGTTGAGCCATATGAGCGATGGGCGCCGCCATGTTAGTTTGCACCGCGCAGAGAATCGGATCTGTTGGATTTACAACCCGTGAATTTTTCCACTTCTCCCGAAATACATGAAAGTAAGTGTGCCGGTGAACTGGGGAAGAATAGAGTAAGCTTTTAAGTTACTTTCACAATGTGTCTGATATGAATTAAACGTGTGGTCAAGTTATAATGGAAAGGGTTGTTATTTCCGCTTCTATAGACATCATTGTGTATTTTACAAACTCTAAATATATTGTTTTGTTAGTACTCGTGTGTATTTAAATGTCTGAAACCTGAAATGAACATTATTTGGTTGAAAACACTGCATATATGTGATATGAAAAGCGCTGCGCGTGTCCGTCTCTGGTTTAGCGCCAGTTAAAGCGCGCACGCACATTTGAATTTGGCAGTTGATCACGTAATGCACTGAACGTTCTAATCACACCGGTGTGATCGTACGCTCCTGGGGCCAGCCAAGACTGATCACACCGGTGTGATCGTACGCTCCTGGGGCCAGCCAAGACTGATCACACCGGTGTGATCGTACGTGTTAAAGGGTTAAAATCTTGCTACTTACTTATAAAGCTCTAAATGGTTTAGCTCCCCAGTACCTAAGTGAGCTCTTAATGCATTATAGTCCTTCACGTTTATTGCGATCTCAGAATTCAGGCCAGTTGATAATACCCAGAATATCAAAATCAACTGAAGGCGGCAGATCCTTTTCCTATTTAGCACCTAAACTCTGGAACAATCTTCCGAGCATTGTTCGGGAAGCAGACACACTCTGTCAGTTTAAATCTAGACTAAAAACACATCTCTTTGCTCTTGCATACACAACACATTATCAATACATTAACATTTTTCAAATCCGTTAAAGGATTGTTACGCTGCAATAATTAGGTCGGCCGGAACCGAGAACATTTCCTATAACACTAGACATACCTGTACATCGGAATAAGAATGGCATCTACGCTAATATCTGTCTCTCTGCTTATCCTGAGGTTTTCCGGGTGCTGGATCCAGGCCGTATCCAGATCAGATGGAGAACCTGTGTCTGGACCTGACTACAACGTAGCCCAGGAGACAATGGGCCTACAGATCCAGTTCTGGCTGCATCTATAATTCAGATTTTAATCCCTGTATCCGCTTACATATATTTATATATAATCTATTTTTAATCTCTATAATAAAAATGTATAATTCAGATTTTGATCTCCATATCCATTTACATATATTATATATATCTTCCAAGGGGTTTTTTCCCTCCTAGGACTTTTTTCCCAGTGTTAGCACGCTGGGTTTTTCTCCTAGGGGTTTTTTTCCACCCCTGGGAGTCAGCCGACATTGGCTTAATGTAGCACCATCTTGTATATGTTACATATTACCACGCTTGTTTGTACAACTTATTTTTAACCACTTCCCTTTTTTCTGTGCTTCTAATATGTAAAGCTGCTTTGAAACAATTACCAATTGTAAAAGCGCTATATAAATAAATTTGACTTGACTTGACTTGACTATCACAGAAACAGGCGCTAACCTGTGGCAGCACTAGAGTAAGCTCACATAAGTATGTAGGGCTAAAGCTTAGAACCCCAAAGCAAATGATATAATATATATAAGCAACAGTGCAGTCGTTGCAGAAGCAAATAGCTCAACTGCAAACTCAGGTCGCAAAACTTTTGACACTTTGTGATGGAAAAAAAAAAAAAACTCAAGCAAAAAGTTCTAAACAGAACAAACCAAAACCAGCTGATCTTAAGTCAGACACTAAGCAGAAGAACGGCAATCCTGTTTCTACTTCAAGACCTAGGCCTTGGTATTGCTTTAGGTGCGGTGAAGATGCCCATATCGTTTCTTCCTGCTGCAATGCACCAAACCCCACCTTAGTGCAAACCAAAAGACAGGAGCTTAGAGAGAAGCAATGTGCTTGGGACAAGCAGAATGGTGCTGTGGAAAAACAGGATTTAAACTAGTAGTGGCCCCTGTCTCTGGAGACAGCCTTTCCCTTCTGCTGGCCTCCGTAACAGACAGAGAGCTGGTCTTGGGTCTTAAAGCACCAAGTTCTGTCTACGTAAGCGTGTGTACTGGACAGAGCAGCACCAGGGCTGGGTTTGCCTCCTCCAAGGGCAGCACTTGCATTTTGGTCCAGGTAATTCCAGGCACGCCTCGTCAACTGAAAATGCCTGTAGGTCCCCGAACCTCTTAACAGAGGTCAAAGCCATCAGGAGAGCCGTTTTCAAAGAGAGGAACTTTAGCTCCACTGAGAGCAATGGCTCAAAGGGTGCTCTCTGCAGCTCTGATAGGGCCACTGCAAGATCCCAAGAGGGCAACTGCTGAGGGAGAGGTGGATTGAGCCTCCTAGCCCCTCTCAGGAACCTGATAACCAGGTCGTGCTTCCCCACCGGTTTGGAGTCAATTAGGTAATGGTGAGCTGAGAAAGCAGCCACATAGACCTTCAGGGTGGGAGGAGACAGCCTTTTTTGTTCCAACCCCTCTTGAAGGAAGAAGAGCACTGACCTGATCGGGCATTACCAGGGGTCTTCTTGATGAGAAGAACACCAAGCGATGAAGAGGTTCCACTTCAAAGCGTAGGCCTGTCTGGTAGACAGGGCTCTAGCCGAAGTGATAGTAGATACCACCTGAGGTGGCAAAGTACTTAACCTTCCGTGTCCCATCCAGAACCCACACATGCAGGTTCCAAAGTTCCGGATGCAAGTGCCAGAGGGTGGCCACTTTCTGAGAAAGAAAAGGTCCTTCCTAGAGGAATTGGCCAGGGAGGGGCTGTCGCAAGTTCCGGTTGGGCCAATAGGGCACAACCAAGAGAACCTGCTCCTCGTCCTCCCTGATCTTGTACAACGTTTGTGTTGGAAGGCTCACAGACCCCGCGGCCAGCTGTGTGCCAGCACATCCGTGCCGAGGGTCCCCTCGGTCAGGGAGTAAAACAACTGGCAGTGGGAAGTGTCTGGAGAGGCAAACAGGTTTACATATGCATCTCCAAAGCTTTCCCAGATAAGCTGTACCATCTGGGGAGTCTCCATTCTCTGGGGCGTGAGCGCTGCCGTGAGAACTCTGCACGGTTGAGCTTGCCCGGAATATGAACGGCATGAAGCGACCAGTACACGCTTGCCCTTTAGCAGGGCCCTGAAGTGGTGCAGAGCAAATCGTACTACTAGCAACTCAAGGCAATTGACATGCCACTGAAGTCAGGGTCTCATCCAGGAGCCTGAAGCAGCATGTCCGTTGCACATGGCAGGGGCATCTGTTGAGACAACAACATGCCTGGACTGTGAGACGGCATAGTCATGGGACAAAACACTGCTCTTCCGTTCCGATTAGAACATCAAACAGGTTCTCCCCACTCAGTGTTGTTCTGTGTTTTACTGTGTTGTAGCAAATTAGCTCAAAATAAATATGAATAATTAATCATAACTAGTTATAATTAATTATTAATATTTTAATCAGTTAATAAAATTAACTTAATGTAATAAAATTAATATTACAATCAATTAACCTGTTGTTCAATGAACACACAGTGTTAATTGTTTATTAATTCTAAGAAATGTTCATTTCCAGGTTACGGGAAATAACAATCTTATTCTACTAAAAGCCTGTAGTCAGGACCGACATGAATAGGGACTCCCGTATATGAGCGCAAAACACAGACAACCTTACGTGTGACATGAACAAGACTTTATTAACTAGACTAAACACTTAAACTACTCTAACATTCACACACATACATGCATACAGTTTACCAAGAGAGAGAGAGAGAGAGAGAGAGAGCTAAAGCAGAGTACAGGAAGCAAGAGGTTACAGCATTGTTGTACATTTCAGCAGATCAACAGCCTTGAGCAAACCATCAGTTTAGTTTTAACAGGCCCTTCTTTCAAAGGGGTAAGGATACTCAATGTATCCGATAATGAGACTAAGTTTGATACTTGCATGTCTCTCCAAGTTGAATTAAAACTGTCCTGATGCAATTTGTGGAGGCTCCCGTTGAATCTTTGCTGATATTGTCTTGATGAAAGAGAACCAGTTGGATTCAGAGGATCTTTGGTGAATGGAAGGTCTAGGCCGAGGCCTGGCACAAGCTTGGGGTTCCTTAGAAGCTTCTAGCTTCTTAAAGCATCATCTTGACGTCAGCATTTGTCAGTAAAAGAAAAGAAGAGGAGGACGAGCAGGAAGAGAGGGGGTTCCTTGTGATCAGTGAATATAAGGGGTGAAGATGTCACACCCTCTTGAGGTGTCTGAGCCAATAAGGAGTTCCCCTTTCAGAGGGAAGTTTTACGAGTCTTTGTTCTGTAGCAAGATATTAGCATAAGACACTGGATTGGATGAATGAGAGAATAACCTTCTAGCTTCCTATAATTCTAACATGTCACAGAGTTAGTAACATGTAACATAAATTACCAAATAGGAAATTAAAGTTGGAGTCCGTAGATACCAAACATGCTGCCAATGTGATCTCAGTTAACTATACATTTGCAACTATGGAACATTAATACCAAAATAGTTCAAAAGAGAGAATTAATACATAGAATAAAGCCTATAAAAGGAAAGTCATGAGATGGGAAAATTGGATACATGTTTATACATTTCCCAAGTGGTTATATAGAGAATACATAGGATTAAGAGAGTTTATTTGTCCTTCTCAGGAAGAATGAGTCACTAGTCTCTCCAGAATTCTTCTGGATCATAAAAGTACCATATAACTGTAACAGGACACCTAGGTTGGCCTGTGTGCTAGCAACATTGGGATGCTGGTTACAGTTTTAGGGGGATGAGTTCAGAGAACTTTGATAGTGAGAGTGAGTTTATGGGTAATTCATTAAATACAATGAATAATTGTGTGGCTGATTGGTCCAGACGTTACAGTGTGCTGCACCGCTTGATGGGGTGGTAACTTGGAAGGAATTTGAAATGGATTTAGTCTGACTGACAGCAGAAACAGTTCTGTCCAGTGTAAGATCAGCTTCTAGTAAAAGTCTCACATATTTGTGAGCTAAGCACATTCTCTACTAACTGATCGTTAACCATTTAGTCAGTACTGGCATCGAACTCACATGACACAACAAGCTCTTGCAAAGCAGCAATGTACTGTTGTAACACTCCAACTTGAGCGTACACTAAATTGAGGGAACCGCTCGTTCCTCTGGAAATAACATGAAAAAATGACAGACAAAAAACTTTGTTTCAATCACCCAAGTGTATTATACAATTTAGAAAATTCTTGACACACAATACAACCGGAAAAAAATGTTAAAGGTGCCTTAGAATTAAATATTGAATTTATATTGGCATAGTTGAATAACAAGAGTTCAGTACATGGAAAAGACATATATTGAGTTTCAAACCCCATTGCTTCCTCCTTCTTATATAAATCTCATTTGTTTAAAAGACTTCCGGAAAACACGCGGATCTCAACATAACACCGACTGTTACGTAACAGTCGGGCTCATTAATATGTATGACCCCAATATTTGCATATATGCCAGCCCATGTTCAAGGCATTAGACAAGGAAAGGCAGTATTAACGTCTGGATCTGTGCACAGACAAGGTAAGCCAGCAAGAACAACAGCGAAAAATGGCAGATGGAGCAATAATACCTGACATGATCCATGATAGCATGATATTTTTAGTGATATTTCTAAATTGTCTTTCTAAATGTTTCATTAGCATGTTGCTAATGTACTGTTAAATGTGGTTAAAGTTACTATCATTTCTTACTGTATTCACGGAGACAAGAGCCGTCACTATTTTCATTTTTAAACGTGCAGTCTGTATAATGCATAAACACAACTTCATTCTTTATAAATCTCTCCAACAGTGTAGCATTAGCTGTTAGCCACAGAGCATATAGCCTCAAACTCATACAGAATCAAACGTAAACATCAAAATAAATACTTTACTCACATGATTTGATGTATGCACACAGCATGCATGACGAACATCTTGTAAAGATCCATTTGAGGGTTATATTAGCTGTGTGAACTTTGTAAATGCACTGTAATATAGTTGAGAGCACGCGATTTAAAGGGGCGGCGCTGCCAAAATCAGTGTATAGTTAATGATGCCCCAAAATAGGCAGTTAAAAAAATTAATTAAAAAAAATCTATGGGGTGTTTTGAGCTGAAACTTCACAGACACATTCAGGAGACACCTTAGACTTATATTACATCTTGTGAAAAAGCATTCTTGGGCACCTTTAAAAAAAAGTGTATGCGAATGTGAAAGTCCAACTGTAGTGTGTATGAAATTGAATCAGTCTCAGCGGGGAATGTCCATGAATGAATGAATGAATGAATGAATGTCCGAGAGCAGATCCAACGTGATAACCGAAACCGAAAAATGTCCTCACTGGAAAGCAGTCCAAAGTCCAAAAAAACACACAGACAAAACTCCACAAGCGAGGCGGCAGTAAACTCCAAAAATAAACAGTTCGGTAAGTATTCCACCATGGGGTTACAGACGGGAGCGAACACAGACGCTGTTAGTCGCTGGTAGCCGGCTAACTTTAAAGTTCTGTGTTATGATCACATGATGCGTCGGCCGCGCGAGACTTGTGGAATCTCGCGAGAGCACGTTCACATGGGATCCCACACACACACCAGAGCAACGGAACAGAGCACAGGGTGACAATTAAAATAAATGATCAACCATGCATTTGTGTTAATCATACATAAGTATAAATATCACCCCTTATGTGGCATTGCTACACTGTATAACTGTCTCATGAGGTGCCTGACAGTGTTTACGGAAGGCGTGGCGTTTAGCTACTATGTTAGCATTTGGCACGAAGTAGGTTTTAAATGTATCCTCTGCAACCTTGTATGTTGTACCTGTGTTAGGCAATGAGTAGAAAACCTGTCCCTTGTCGCCAATTTGTGTTATCTGCCAGAAGTTATTAAGCACAGAAAAATACAAGACAGTAGTAGAGAACTTCATCCATCTTGTTTACTATGCAGTTTCTGTCAGGACCGCTATCATCAAAGATGAGTGACAATTTGCATACAGTTTAGATTGGTGGTAAGGTTCTGTTCTGGGCAAGAACTGCAGCCTGGCATGGGTAAGAGCAGGGAGAGCAGCGATAACCCCCCTAGGGTAAACAGAACAGAACCGTCATAAATCTATTGCAGATATCATTACTGTTCAATAATTTACTGTACAACATAATCCAAGAAATTAGTCTGATTCGAAGGGAAATCAGAAGGCCAAGACCTACTGGACAAGAGGAGGAGCTGGGGATGGAGGAGGGTAATTAGCTCCTGAGCAAAACGATAAGCTGCTGATAATATTGATGGACTTTATATGGATGCAGTGATAGGTATCATATTCCTATAGGTATATGGAATACAAACACATAAAAAAGCAGTATTTGTTGCACAGAAAATGTCAAAGTATCATGTCCACAAATAGAGGTTGGATAGTACTGTGTGCCCCACTAAATTTGAGACAGATAAACAGAAGTGCTAAAAAACGTCTCAAGTTACGCATGTAACCATAGTTCCCTGAGAAGGGAAGGAGATGCTACATCTCCAAGGCAACGCTTTGGGGAATCCTTTCAGCATAAGCTGTACTGAAGGCATGTGTAACTAGACCAATTCAGATTGGTGCAATATCATCCCGTGGCATGTGCGGGTGAAACGCTGAAGCTATAAAGGAAGCCAGCAACACAGTTGTTTCAGTCTATTGATCTTAGGCAAGCCACTCCCAGGCATGCAGGAAGTATGGCAGGGAGGCGCAGCGTCTCGTTCCCTTCTCAGGGAACCATGGTTACATGTGTAACCTGAGATGTTCGCTTTCGAGGGAACTCGTGTTGCGTCGCCAAGGCAATGCTCTGGGGAATGATATGCCCAAGTCGCCATACTGATGGAATGTCTGTCTTGGTGTGAAGCAATTAAGGCACGGCTTAAGACATAAGCACTTATTACCCCGGCGTGGCTGGTCATTGTAAAATCTAATAAACGTGTGTGGGGAGGACCATCCTGCAGCATCACAAATATCTTGGAGGGAGGCCCCCGACAATAGAGCTTTGGAAGATGCCATACTTCTTGTGGAATGTGCTTTGAGGGACAGAGGTGAAGGCAGACTGCGCACCTTGTATGTCATAGAAATAGCCTCGACAATCCACCTGCTTATAGTAGGTTTGGTAGCCGGACAATCCTTCTTAGGGGCATACCAACAGTTGATTTAGATTTTCTATAAAGAGGAGTAATATTTATTCAATATTTATAGTCATCACTATGAGTGCTGGATACTGTGTTTTCAATTCATACTTGCAGCCGGAGGGCGCTCTGTACACCTTTAGGCCACAAATTCATATAAAGAAGAAAAGGAACAAGGAACTAACGGCATGTCTTCTAGAGATCACTAACCATGGCTTTAACATACAGATAAACACTTTTCAGGACAATAAATACACAATTGAGACGATGCATACAATTATTGCCTCTGAATTTGCCTCTGAATAGTGCTGGCTCCATGGGTGTGGCCGCATTAGCAGATAATGAGCTGATTCACAGATTTCTGACATGGCTCTCTTTTCATACAGATTACATAAACACAGAATGTTTGTTTTTGATTTGACTTGCATGATTTAAAACCTGACATTTCAACGTTTCTTTAGACATAAGTGTCATTTCTTTTGTCATTAGTATTCATAAGTTACAGTTCATTTTCTGAGAACTATTAGATTGGACTTTGTTCAGAGGGAGATGAGAGATCACGCATCATGTTAGTTTTCTTTATTTTACAAAAAGCACAACATTGTGTTTTTACTCTGAGTGCACACAAATAAAAGAAGATATTCTATAGTTTCAATTGATATATTACTTGTGTCTCTATGACAAGAAATGACGGAGTATTTTAAGTCTGTTTTGCTGCAATGTGAAAAAAATCTTGCAAAACGCGCCGGCGCGTTAACAAACTCCAGAGAGTTAACACCACCCGGAGCAAACTCCAAACAAGAGGGAGCGACTGACAGAGCCTGTAGGTCCCCAACTCACTTGAGGGACATAATTGCTAGTAAGAACGCCATCTTCAGACCAATGCACTTGTCAGAAGCTGTGTCCAATGGCTCGAAAGGTGCCAAGAATAACCCTTCTAGAACTATCGTCAAGTCCCAAGCTGGAATCCTGACTTGAGCAGTAGGCCTCATTCTCGAGGTTCCACTGAGGAAACGAGTCACAAGATGGTGTCTCCCCAGAGAAGCACCATCTAAAGGTGTGTGGAAATTAGATATGGCCGCCACGTACACCTTTAATGTCGAAGGTGTAAGATCAGCAGAAAAGCGGTCTTGGAAGAACTCCAGCACTGAAGCCACCAGGCAGTTTACTGGGTCAAACTGAGGGGTTTTTGAAACCCCTTCACCATACAGTGAATACTCTCCATTTAGGAGCATAAAGTTTCCTCGTGGAGGGAGCTCTAGAGTTCAATATGGTCTCTACTACCTCAGTAGAGAGACCTGCATTCAGGAACTGGTCCCCCTCAGGGGCCAGACCCACAGTTTCCACATCTCCGGCCAAGGGTGAAATATTGAGCCCCAGACCTGTGTTAGAAGATCGCTCCTGATGGGAATTTTCCACGGAGGGCCGTCGAGAAGGGCCACCAGGTCAAAAACCAAACTCGGACCGGCCAGAGTGGGGCCACCAAAAGCAGATGAGCCCTCTCCTGGTGAACTCTCTCTAGAAATCCCGGGATCAGAGCAATCAGGGGAAATGAGTACAGCCGAAGCCTCGGCCACTACTGTACCATAGCGTCCAGCCCCATAGGAGCTGGATGAGAAAGGGAGAACTAAAAGGGACAATGCGAGTTCTCTTGTGTTGCAAAGAGATTCATGTTGGCCGACCAAATTTTCTCCAAATTAGCTGCACCATCTCGGGGTGCAGCCACCATTTCCCGGGCCTCAGCTCCTGCCTCGACAGGACGTCTGCTCCCAAATTAAGGTTCCCAGGGATATACATTGCTCTCAGCGAAAGCAGTTCGTTCAGAAATTATGGAGTGATAGTTTGATAATATCATTGAGGGAGAAGAAATAACATCTGAAAGGTTTGAAGAAACAATATAGCTACAGAATGATGCAGTGTCAATAGCTTTCAGATTGCGGTCTGAAATAACAGTTTTAAGGCATTTCTTATGCATAGGCAGACTTAAGCTACAATCAAGAAGTTTGTGATCAGAGATACCAGTGTCAGAAGAAGAGATGGAACAGTTATTAACCCTTGATGTACATATCAGATCGAGGATATGACCATGAGAATGGGTAGGAAAAAAAACATGCTGAGTCACATTAAAACATTCAAAAACAGACATTAATTGATTAGTGTTAGAGCAAATGGTATCGACATGAATATTGAAGTCACCAAGCAGGAGAATGGGAAATGACAATGAACAGGCAAGGGTTAACAGTTCACTGAGTTCAGAAAAAAAGTTGGACGGGGCTTTAGGAGGATGATAGAGCAAGATAATTATAAGAGAGTCACCCTTCAATACCATATATTCAAATGCATTGGTATCATGAAAATTAAGCTGCGTGAGTCGAAGATTGTCCCGATAACTGACAGCGAGACCACCCCCTTTACCATGCAATCGAGGTCTGGACAGATACTTATATCCTTCAGGTGCGAGAAGATTTAACTGTAGAAAATCATCCGGAACTTGCCATGTTTCAGTGAGAAGAAAAATGTCAAGCTTATTGACAGTGATAATTTCATTGAGATAAGGGGCTTTTTCCGATATAGATCAACAGTTCAGAAGCGCAAAATGACAATGCAGAAAATTCAAGTTAGTGGTACGTTGCTGGGCATCAATGAAATAAATTAAAGAGCGATGTGAAGTATTGCCGGCGAGTACTTGTCTGGGCATGGAAGACTATCTATGGTTAGTCCAGATGCACAGAAAGGTATCAGGCTTAGAGCAAAAGTTACTCCTGAAGACACGCCGTGAAGGGTGTAGCACGTCCTGATATTGCTGAGTTAGATGCGCTCCTGGGTCAACATATTTTGTTGATCCTGGAACAACATTCTAGTCTGAAAATTTAACCTTAACCCCATTCCTACCCCTAAACCTAACCCTACCCAAAAGTTATCCCAAAAATCAGAGGGAAATGATAGATGAAAAACACTGATGTAGAAGCACCAATTCATGATTTTAAGCCTAAACTTGACATAATCTGTAAACTTGTCCCTGAAATCTGATTGGTAGATTTGAATGTTGTTCCAGGATCAACAAAAATGTTGAACCAGGAACATCCTCAATATGAACTCAGCAATATCAGGTTATGCAATGGTGTATGTATCGAGGGCACCCAAGAATCCCTAGACTCCGGCAGCATTCATATGTCACAGAATCGAGATGCGGGTGGCAATTCAAGGCCCTTAGCTGCGATGGTAAATATCCAATATCCATTTTGGAAGTGAAAAAGATGAGGCAGATAAGAGAAGAAAAAAGAAAAAGTTTTGCCCAAGGCGTGTTAGTACTGATCAAATGCGAGCCAATCATAGGCAAAAACCACGTTAGCCAGACCCTGAGCGCCACTTCACCAAAAACAGCAAACTAAATAGGAGATAACACACCCAGATAGCAAGCGATTAAACGAACAGCGCTACCGACTGAGAGAGGGGTAACTCACCCATCAGAAGAGCCGAACGTGGTGGAGACATTAACGGGTAGAAGGCTCACAGCAGCCCGGCGGCAAGCTCACAGACAACAGGAGTTTGATAATGACAATAGTCCAGTTCAAAGATCAGCAGCAAGAAATTAAGTAATCCAGACAGAATACTGACAAAAATAATCCAAACAGTACAGTGGAGAAACATGTAGCAAAAACCAAGGCCGGCTCTAGCCCTTTGGTTGCCCTAGGCGAGATTGAGTTTTGCGCCCCCCTAAAACTGTGGTTGAAATTAGATTCATAGGGATGGGATGTTATTGTGATTTCCATGTGTTTTCATTATCTTCTAGTACATATTGTCAGATGGTTGTAAGCTTGAATTAGTTATTCAAAGGACTAACTTCCTTCAGGCTGCGTGTCCCTGGTCTCAGTCGTCTGTCTTTGACTGGTGCCCTGAGTGCTTGATGTGGTCCTGGGTGTCCCTTCACCTTCACCTGTATACAAGCATATTGTATAGCCAGACAAGCAGTGAGTGAAATGATGAATGTGGTTGAACTTCTTTAAAAAAACAAGCTATTGTCTTTTAATACATGCTAACCTTTTTCTGTTGTACTTTAAAGTATGGATGTGGCTTGAATAAATACTATTAAATAGACTCACTTGATGCAGGCTGTGTGTTCCTGGCCTGTGTGTCACTGGTCCCTGGAGTACCACTACTGGATGTCCCTACTCCTGCAGCTGTATGTATTTAAACACAGAGTTCATCCATGCTGTTCGTTACACAATTACGTGTAATTGTAACGTGTAATAGTTGCATTGTACAAATACATTTTATCTCTAACCATGTAACTTGTAGTAGATAAATTACAATTACTACCACCACTACTATTATTATTAATCTATTAGGCTGCTACAAGGCTAAATAATATTACTGATTACAATTAGTAGTATTAATGTGATGTGATTATAAAAGTAATAATTGCTAATAATAATAACAATAACAAAAACAGCAACAATAGTACTAGTTGTACTTACAAAGTTCAGAGAGAGGAGAACATGAAGGATCAGGTGTCCTTTCTCCAGCAGGTGCCGGCCTCTGCAAATATTGCCTGAGTGCATCTGGCCATGGCCAATTAAAAAAAAAAAAAACATATTTTAGTATATTCCTAGAGGGGAACTGTACAGAAGGGTGAACACCATGTCAACACCACTATCAGCATAATGGTTACTGTGTGTATATGAGCCTGCTAGTTATAATGAATGTAGAGTAGAGAGCAACTGTACTTTCATAACTAGCATGCATACGTTATCCGAAATACTGGTCTTTTGACATTTACATCCATGTAGGTTATCAGTGAAGTTACGTTTGTTAGTAATACGTAGCAAACTAGCAAAGTAACTAGCTAGCTAGTGATAGCTTAGTGACAGCAATGAAACATTCAAGGTGATGATGCACAATACTAAGCAAATTTATTTCATTTAACACCTTAATGGCTGAGATGAGAAGATTTACCTCTATACTGGGTTTTCCTTTTATCTTCTTCCTTTCTCCGTTTTCATCCCTGTGCACCGGAGGGTTTATTAGACCGCTTCATTTTCTTCATCAACTGCGCACTTGCCTAACGTAACGTAACATAAAGGAGACCCTAGAGGGCGCAAGCGCCCGCTCCCCCAACATATTTGTCGCCCTAGGCAACCACCTAGTTCGCCTATAGCAATCGCCGGCCCTGGCAAAAACATACAAACAGTCCAGGTGCGAAGCGGCAACACAGACTCACACAGTGTTCTCGACCCGGAAGCGAATCTTCAATCTTCTGCAGTATTATATAATTAGTTTAATAATTTAGTTAATAATAACGTATAAGACCTTAAGATAAATTAATCTGGACAAATAACAGTTTTAACTGCTAATGATGACTTTTCTATAAACGCCTTTAAGTAAGTATAACAATGTATATATTAAGAGATCATCAAAGACTAATTTCTGTCAATATAGATTTTATTCTTATTGTTTAAAATGTTATTGAATCATGTTTAACTGGTTCTTAAATCTCACTCTGCCTCTCTTTCTCTCTCTGTGTTTGTGTGATGTCACGTTAAGTGTGTGTGTGTGTGTGTGTGTGTGTGTGTGTGTGTGTGTGTGTGTGTGTGTGCGCGTGTGTGGTGGGGGGGGGGTGGCTGTCAGTGACACTTTTAATGGTTTAGAATATATATATTAAAAACCTTAAAACACATACTTGACTTAGATTATCACTGGATTTAGCCTTAGAAAATTTTTAGCTGCAAAAGATAACTTTGCACTTATTTCAAAGTGCAATGCCCATTGCCCGGCGTGCACAGTTGCCCTGAAGCCACCAGAGTGGTGGTGCCACCGGGCTTTGGCCCGTCATTGCTGCTTGCAGCTATATTTAGGGCCAAAGCCAAAGGCTGAAGGCCCTACTGTTTTCTTCAGGATTATTATTAGGGCCCTTTTGTTTTTCTAAGGAGAATTATTTTTTTCCCGTCATCCGGGGCTTTTGGGGGGCTTTAACATGCTCAAAAACTCCACTGCGACCATTAGGACACCGCAAAGGATGGGACCCGGCGTGGCAGTGGGGCTCGACAGCGCCCCCTTGAATGGTGTCCAAAAACTTGGTCCATATATCAAACAAGCTTACATGTATTTGTATGAAACTCTGTACTCATATAGACCTCATCGGGCCTAACAACTTTCGTACTCTAAGTTATATGCCAGCTCAACAGGAAGTCAGCTATTATGGGTTGTTTGAAAAACGCACGCTATGGATTTTGATATACTCCTCCTAGGCTATTAATCCGATCACCACCAAACTCGGAAAGAATGAAGTCAAGACATTGAGGACGTAAAATTGCGAGCAGATTTTTGATATCTCGAACGGTTTGGCCGTGGCGAGGCAACAAATTTATGGCGAGAAAAGGGAAACAGGAAATGTGTTATAACATCTGCATTCATTGATTGATTTTTTATAAAACTACAGCCATGTGTTCGTTGTATGAGTCTGATCACATTGATGTGACTATTGTGAGTCAAAGTTATAGCGCCACCAACTGGCAGCCAGAAGTGTGTCACTTTCTAAATGCTTTTAGATCGCCCTCTTTTTATCCGATTTGCTTCAACTTCATCACAATAATATCAAAACATGGCAGATGTAAGTCTGTGAATGTATTTGTGATATCTTAAATATTGTTGCCATGGCAACATTTCAAACTTTAATAACATTCTTGAGTGTTTTTGAGGCTCTTAACATGCTTCAAATTGCATGAAACTCGACACACATCAATATTGTCAACCAACAATCATGGACAAATCCTTAGAAATGGGCGTGGTGAAGGGGCTCAGTAGTGCCACCTTTTAACAAAAGTGGGGGGGTTATTTTTACCTACAGTCACCAAACTTGGTACACATATTGTTCTTATTAAGCCGGAAAACTTTCTAATTTACAGTCATTAGCTCCGACCAACAGGACGTCAGATATTTTGGTTTGAATGTGGATTTTCCAGAATCTCTCTCTCTCCGTCCTACCCCCCTCCTCACTGTTTCTCTGTGTGTGTGTGTGTGTGTGTGTGTGTGTGTGTGGGTCTGTCTGTCTGTGTGTGTGATTATATGGGCACCAACTGCTGCAGTAAATGTAATGTATTCAAATGACTTTGAATTAGTCCTTTTATGTTGAATCATTTTAAATGCCTATTGTCCGCTGTGCACAGTTGCCCTGAAGCCACCGCTTGGGCCCGCCATCGCTGCTTGCAGCTTTATTCATTATTATTCTTTTCCAAACATAATTGCATTTTTGAAGGCCTAAACATGCTCGAAAACTCATGAAACTTTGCACACGCATCAGGACTGGCAAAAATCTGATATAGGTTTCAGAATTTAGTGGGGCAAAATGGCTCGATAGCGCCACCTATAAAACTTCAACGGTGTGTGCCTCGGGCTACGTTCGACGTACATGTACGAAAATACCATCTCATTACCTACAAAAAAGTCTCTTGGAGTGAAGTCCTAAATGCAACAGGAAGTCAGCCATTTTGAATTTCCTGTGCGATTTTTGTGCAGTTTTTGCCATTTTCAGGCCTTGTACTTTAACCAACTCCTCCTTCAGTTTTAATCCAATCATCTTCAAATTTGGTTTGTGTAATCATAAGGCTTGTGCAACGCTAAATTGTGAAATTGCAAATTTTTGTCAAAGGGCGTGTCCCTGGCGGCCTGACAAATTTTGATGCTTCGCCATGAAACAGGAAGTTGCTTTAAATAAGGCAAACAATGTCTGATCTGCCCCAAACTTTCACAGGAGTGGGAGCGGTTTTGTCTCAGCAGCAGGGAAACCCAAGTAGACTCCATCCATGTGCCTTCTTCTCCCGCAAACTCAACCCGGCGGATGTAAACTATGACATCGGCAACAAGGAGCTTCTCGCCATCAAGCTGGACCTTGAATAGTGGAGGCATTGGCTGGAGGGTGCACAACACCCATTCCTGGTTCTAACTGACCACAAGAATCTGGAGTATCTCAACGACAGGCGCGTTGGGCGCTGTTCTTTACCCACTTCAACTTCACCATATCCTTTCGTCCTAGATCAAAGAATGTTAACCCTCAGGGGTCTGAGGATTTTTGGGGCCCTGGAGAAGTTTTGACATGCCCTGACATTTGTGCTTTTTTCAGTTGTTCATAAACATATTAATGACAAATGTGTCATTACACTGTATTCAGCACAAACTAGGCTACAATAATATGTGAGGAACATGTATGTACATGTTTGTGTTTTTGAAGGAATAACGTTTATGCGTGGTTATTGAAAAAACAAAAAACTTAAGTCATTGAAATAAGGCCAAAAAAATATATTAAAACTGTGTTCACAAGGATTCTGGGTATTGGAGGTTGTAGACTAGAGTTTTTGCTTCAGAATGAAGTAAAAATTATCCTTCCTACTCCTTCATATAAAACAATAGAGAGATTTAAATTTTCTAAGACACTTTTGATCAAGAAACACGGTATGCATGGAGGCGTGAATCCTCATGTATAATGGGTGATTTTCACCTGAGAAGACAAAAGAATTGAATAATAATGACCTGAAATGACTTGCATATTAATGAGGCCTTTCAGTCAGGTAGGCTGTGAAAAAACCCTCTGTGATCATGCTGATAACAGGATTAAAGTCCACTCAGGACAAAAAAAAAAACATGATTTTTGTGATCTCATGCATGCACGTATTATTGCACATGATATGAAGAAAATTTTGTATAGGCCTATGTTAAATTATACTACCAGTCAAAAGATTGACCACACATTGCCATTATAATGTTTTTAAAAGAAGTCTCAAGTCTCTAACCAAATAATGGTTTTCTATTTTAATATACTTTAAAATATAATGTATTTCTGTGATGCAAAGCGTCTGAACATTCCTACCTCTAGGACATTTCATATAGGCTACTATATTTGTTATATTATAGAGCCTAAATGTTGATGTGCAGTTGACAAACTATACATCATTAAAAAGATCTAAGACTCAAGCTTCACATTTTGACTCTTAAAATCTTATATTGACCATAATTTCTTAATATGCTTAAAAGCATACACATTTGGAGAAATATTGATGGATTCTCATATGTTTATATCAATTTTCTATACAGAGGAGTAATATTTATTATTCTATATTTATTGTCATCATTATGAGTGCTGGATGCTGTGTTTTTAATTCATACTTGAGCTGGAGGGCGCTCTGCCCCTTTTGTCCACAAATGCCTCAGAAAAAGAAGAGGCATATCATGTGACAATCAAGGAACTAACAGAGGCAAGAGATCGCTAAATATGGCTATCTCAAAACACTTTTGAAGACAATAAATACACGATTGAGACGATGTATGCATGTATTGACTGAATTTGCGTCTGAATAGCGCTCGCTCCGTGGGCGTGGCCACATTAGTGGATAATGAGCTGAATCACAGACTTCTGACATGGCTCTCTTTTCATACAGATTACATAAACACAGAAGGTTTGTTTTCGATTTGACTTATATGTTTAAAACCTAACATCTTAACGTTTTTTTAGACATAAGTGTAATTTTATTGTCATTAGTATTCACTAAGTTACAGTTCATTTTCTGAGAACTATCAGATTGGACTTCGTTCAGAGGGAGACGAGAGATCACGCATCATGTTAGTTTTCTTTATTTTACAAAAAGCACAACATTTTGTTTTTACTCTGAGTGTACACAAATGAAAGAAGATATTCCACAGATTAAAATGGTGTATATAACTCTTAATTGTATGTGCAACATTGACGGAGTATTTTGAGTCTCTTTCACACTGATAAGAAAAAAACCACGGTGGTATCGCCGGCGATACCCTCAGACCTCAGAGTGTTAAGGCGGACGCCTTATCCTGTCTCTACAGTCCTGAAGAAAATGCTGAAAAATCTGAACCCATCCTGCCTGAAAAGCTCTTCGTAAATCCCATCATCTGGTCCAAAGAAACATGCCCTCCATCTGGTCCAAATAAACAATGCTTCCACCAACACTCCGCCGGGTTGCCCGCCAGGTTTGCTATACATCTTCCGAACACAACGCACTCCTCTCATCCACTCATCCCACACGTCACTAGGCACTGGCCACCCTGGGGTCAATGAAACCCTCTCGCAGCTGAAAGAGCTCCTCTGGTGGCCAAACATGGCAGCTGACGTCAGAAGGTACGTGCAAGGATGTAAGGAATGTGCCATCTCTAAGAGCCCTCAGCATCTTCCCTCTGGTAAACTCCATCCTCTGCCCGTTCCCAACAGACCCTGGTCACACCTAGGAGTAAACTTCATCACCGACCTCCCTGCTTCTGATAACTGTACCTGTATTTTGGTGATTATTGACAGATTCTCTAAATCTTGTCATCTGATTCCTTTAAAGGGATTGCCCACAGCCATGGAGACTGCTGAACTCATGTTCAACCATATCTTCAGATATTACGGGATTCCTGAGGACATTGTATCGGATAGAGGTTTCGGAATTCATCTCCAGGATATGGAAAGCCTTCTTCTCACTCCTGGGTGTGACCGTAAGCCTCTCATTTGGATACCACCCACAGTCGAACAGGCAGACGGAGCAGAAGATCCAGGAGATTGGTCGCTTCCTCCGTACCTTCTGTCACGGCCACCAGGACTCTTGGAACCAGTTCTTGGGTTGGACCGAGTACGAACTCCTCGGACAGAACTCCCTGCGGCAACCCACCACCAGACTCACCCCCTTCCAGTGTGTACTCGGGTACCAACCCCCATTGTTCCCCTGGTCAGGGGAACAGTCGGATGTACCAGCTGTCGACCACTGGGGGGGTTGGGTGGGGGGCTCCACCGTCACCCAATCACAGCGCACTCCTTCACCGGAATACTGATCACGCACACCTGCACCTCATCAGCACAGCAATCACCAGCAGCATAAAAGACACACTCACTCACACAGTCATCGTCCGGTCTCGTTACCATCTAGACTTACCTTCATTCTCACCTCAAGGACTCCTTCAAGCTACTTACCTGTCTCCAGCGTACTCCCAATCTACTTCATTGTTCCTCGTCTCGTGTGAGTTCTCCTGTGTCTTCTCTGCTCCAGTCAGTCACCAGCCCGCAACCTCTGCAAAGGAAAAGGACAGTATCATTCAGTTATCCATATCAGTCACCTGCATATTCTCCGTTCAATCACCTGCACTGCTGTTTGTTCTTCTGGTTGTTCAATAAACACCTGTTACCTGCATTCCTGTGTCATAAAGCACTATCATAAAGCATCTTTAGTTGGGTTCTTCAACAAAATTTAGTCACACTTTATATTAGGTGTCTTTAACTGCTATGTACTTACATTAACAAAAAGGTTTAGCTACAATGTACTTACTGTATTGCAAAACACTCTTGCTGTTAAGGTGGGATATGGATATGGGTATGGGTAGGGATAGTGGCCTGTTGCATAAAGCTAGCTGAACAAACTCTGAGTTTCAGAGTTTGTTTAGAGTTGACAAAACCATACAAATCCAACAATGTTTAGCATGCTCACAATGCTAGATATAAACATTCTCTGTTAACAAACAAAATCCACAGTTTGTGATTAACTCCGGAGCATGTCACCTGAAAGTGTGACGTGCTGTGAATAACCAATCACATAAACCAATCACATAAACATGGAGAGCATTCACTTTTCTGCTGAAGATTAAGAGATCGATATGAAAAATTTATTTAAATTTTTCACATTTACAAGGCAGGAATTAAACACTGCTGTTGGACTAAAAGTTTGAGAAGGCAGCATGGGAGACATTATCTGACAATATATTAGATCATTTATATAGGTTTACAAAGAGCTCAAAAGAAAACACGTAAGCTTAGTCATTTAAAAAGCTTTATACATTAAATCTTGTATTTATATTTATATATTTATTAATTGTAAATTTGCATAACATGAATATATTATATGAATTCTAAACCATTATAATTCATATAAATATAATAAATAAGTAGCAGCAAAAGACAGGCAATTTTGTCTCTAAAATACTTTCACTATAAGATATAGCAAGAGATACAGGGCTTTATTGCATCAGATAGATGTCATTTTGCTCACAGCTGATTGGTCCAGTTTTGGTTTGCAATCTCTAACCCAGAATAAAACCTGCTCTGGAGTACCTGCTCTGCTCTGTTACCATGGCAAAGATCCACTTTCTTGAGCCTGAAGAAACAGAATTTGCTCAAAATAATCTCAAACTTACCTGGGGTGCATTTCCCAAAAGCATCGTTAGCCAACTAACATCGCAAGTTCATAACATAGTTCAATGATTTGGTGTTTCCCAAAACCATAGTTCAAACAAACGTTTGCAAATTGCATCACAAACTTACGTGGTAGGAACGACAGCTCTCGAGCTGTGGTTAAAAGCATAGTTTCTTGTTTTTATGATATGTGGACATAATAAATCATTATCTTGAGCAAAATAAGCAAGTTGTCATTAAGTACAATGTATATATTTTATTTAGAATATATACAAATGTCATTTACATATTTTAATTTGTCAAGAGATTTTAAGCAATGTTTTTTAAGAGTATGCATGTGCGTACGTGCTCTGGTATGTAAGAACGAGCCAATGATTGAATCTGGAAATAAAGCAAAATAACTGAGAAAAATGAGAATTAGTCCTCAAATGTCATGTCCGCAATTTTTAGCAGAAAATCTAGCATTAATTCAATCTCAAACAGATTCATTTAAAGAAGTAATTACTCCACCACCTGCATGATATCATTAACAAATGTGGCTGAACGACAAGTTTGCAACAATACAGTTTCAGGAAACAGTTGTGACTAGTTGATTTCTTCAACGATGTATCGTACTATGGTGAAGCAGCGAGTTACGTCGTTGTACAGGAAATGCACCCCTGGGTAGCATCTGAAACTAACTTTGTGACAGACCTCTGGTTTTATGGTATGATCAGGTTTGAGGGTGTATTAAGGTGTAAGAGAAGGGTCAATGGTGTAATTATAAATGTAATTACAGAAATGAATTACAGCTGTAATTACATGCAGGTATTTTTTTTTAAAATATAAATACAATGTAAATTGTACAAAATAAGTGCATTGTGTCAAATCAATAGGACCCACTTTATATTAAGTGGCCTTAACTACTATGTATTTACATTTTAATTAATCATTTGCACTTATTGTGTACATACATGTTTTTACATTGTACTTATATTTTAAAAACACCTGCATGTAATTACATCTGTAATTAATTTCTGTAATTAAATTCATAATTACACTGTTGACCCATCCCTTAACCCTTACCCCTACCCTTAAACCTACCCATACCACCAAAAGGTTTTCCCTAACCTTACCCGTATCCACCTCAATATCAGCAAAAGTGTTTTGCAATTCAATATGAACCCAATAAGTACATTGTACTTATTTTTTTATGTAAGTACATAGTAGTTAAGGCCACTTAATATAAAGTGGGACCAATCAATAATTTAAATGTTAGTACATAGTAGTTAGAGATACTTAATATAAAGTGTAACCCAAACAGAGATCACCCTTTACCAAAGTGATGCAACATTTTATTTTTATTGACAAGTTTGTGTTGCTAATATACTGTGTAATGTGGTAGACCCAGCTGGGAAGGTGCACATGTGGCCAGCAAGCCTATGGCTGCGGCTTTGGGTTCACCACCCATCCAAACCTGGTCCATAGACCAAACCTGTGAACCTTCCATCTGGCCCCTTCCAAAATGAAAGCTAATGCCACAAAGCCTTTTCCTAATGCCAAATATCCACTATTAAAAATTTAACTGAATTCATTTATTTCTCTAATTAACCAGCTGTACACCTACAGTGTGTTTAATGTTTAAGAATCTTTCTAACATGTTTCATGGATTGTTGTTCATCACCACATTTCAGAGTTTCAACATACAACTTGAATAATGAAAAGATTCATTTAGAATCACACAATGTCTAAAAGACTGGACTAAATAAAACTCATAGATGGCATGAATACATGTCCTCATGCATGCCTTTCTGTCTATTTGTCAATATATTAGTTTTAGTTCCAGCAATGAAAAGATTTAATTACACACAGTATTAAATATCCAAAGACACTGAAGATTGCAATCTTCAGATATGTTCCATCACAAAGTCCAGGAAAAGATGAGCAAAACCTAAACACCAATAGTCTGGCCTAATTGTATCACTGTGTTCAGAAACCCCTTCAATAGTGAAGCAATATTACCAAAGAAACCCTTCAGGACACATTGCATGCAACAACCAAAGACCTGCCCTGGAATTTTAGATGAACCCATTTCCTGCTATTCTGTATGTGTCACTAGGCCTCTGTGCAGAGATTCAAATGGAATGCCGTCTGGGATTTGTCTGTGTCAGGAAAAGAGTAATGATTCCACAAACAGACCTCACCAGGAAAAACGTGATCAGCCCCTCAGTTGCCTCAGGTCTGCAAATCTCCAGTATGACCATATGACCAATTTCTCTCTGTCAGTTATGGCAGCATGGAAGACCTCTGAATAGTGGTAGAAGTCCAATTACATGATATTGCGATCAATATTAGGAACTGGCCAAGAAACCTATGCTTTTTGTCACATAACCCTGTGTGTCACTTGTTGTCTTTCACTTAAAATCTTTGCAAACATTCATTTTGCCCATATAAACAAAACACAAGACATCTTTTTCTTTTCCGTATGACTGTAACGCATAAAAACCTGCCCGGACGGTTACATAGGCCTTACATTTCCCCCTGTCACAGCTCATAAACAAAGACCAGTAATTAATGCATCAATCATTCCACATGAAAGTCTGGGAGATGTTTCTCTGTTCAGGTCGGGAGGCAGGTCCGTGGATGAGTGACAGGAATATGGATACTGTTGGCAGTAAATGAGCTTTGACGGTTCCTTGTGGTCTCACCACATGGTCCACCCAGCCTGCCATCCCGCTTCTGGACTGCTGATAGAATTAGGGAGCTATTGAACCATGCTGCTCTCACTTCCGGAAACAATTACCATGAACCAGAGGGGCCACCAAGCCTGATGAGATATATGTTTTAAGCACTGGGGGCGTCGGGTATGTTTAAAGAAAGCCAAGCAGGGTGCATCCCTGCCACCCACACATGTAAGGGCTAAGGAAACAGCTCTCAGAAGACAGGAGAAGAAATTTTCTCTTTTTTTCCCATTGTTTGTTTTTTCTTCAGAACGGTTTATAGTGATGAACCATGGTGGGTTGAACATAAATCTTTTTTCATTAAGAATTACTGACTTGGCCAGGAAATATTACATTATAGACAGATGTCTCAGTTCAAACTCACAGGTTATGTGTTGTATACACAAAGAAACAGAACAAAAAGAGGTGAGCAACACTGACAATGTGGGCATTTCAGAGAGCAAAGGGATTTAAAATAGATTTGGCATGTATTTGTAATGCCTCAGCTGAAGGATAAGTTGTATGGTTATTTTTTGGGATGAATGAATGAATGAATGTGTACGTTTTTATATGGGAAAATGTATCTGAGGTGTTCTGATAAAGATTTTAAACAATTAAACACCTGTAAAAAAAAAAAAAAAAAAAAAAAAAAATGTGTTCCATAAATTTGTGATGATGAAGAAACACAGATTGTCTACAGAAGCATCAATTTCCATTCTTTTATGGTATGATCAGTGTTTGAGATCCATTTATCAGGTCTAATCTGTGTGAATAGGAACATTCTAGCTCTGTGTATTTGCCAAATTGTCTGCCTAAAATTAGTCAAAATCAAAGAAATTTATAACAGTTCTACAGGTAAGGAAACATTTGGAGTTGGTGGAAGGCCACCGATGTTCTGCACAGGGCTGCGGGTGCAGCACTTGAGTTTGGGTCAAAGGTCTGAGGAACCTACTCATTTCACCCTGCCCTGGCGCCTGCCGGCAGAACCCTCAATTTGTAAAAGGCAAACTCTGACCTCTGGGGCTTCCCTGAGAAAACACAAGACTTAAACACTACCAGCTATCCCAAGACTTCAGGTCTGAATCCACAGACATCTCCCAAAATCCTCAAAAGAAGAATTACCCCACAACTTGCCAGCATAGACCTAATAACAGAAATTATCTCTCTAATGAGATGGCCTAGCCAAAAGGCCTAAACAGGAGGAATTGTTTCTCCATAAAAACTAGTGCAGTCAGCAGACCTTATATTAAGAGGTTTTGTGGCTGCACTTCTTCACTTCATTACTCAGACTGATGTGGACTGCTACAGTCTGAGCAGGGTGGCACACCCGGGTGCTTAACACCACAACCTCCTCTGGATGTAGGGAAATTGATAAATAGGACAGTGAACTTGCCGGAAAGGGGTTAAGTCAGAAGGTGACCACCATCTTTCAAATATTGTTTTTTTCTTTCTTTCATCTCTAGATATAGAGAATATACAAATGTATTAGTCTTTTGTTTTGTTTTTAATCCAAGCCTTCTTTATATAAATGAGCACTCATTATATTATGATATTATGTTCAAAGCATTATTTTTACAATTAAGTAGATAATTAATCTAGTTTGTGTTCTGTCCAAAGAATTTATCAAATGCACAACAATACAGCATGCAGCATTAATAGCAGCCAAAGAAATGTAGTTTGTGCGTTCTGTCTGGTTCTCGAATCTGATTGGCTGATAGCCGTGCGATATTTCAGTGATAACAGCACTCCTACATAATTTGAGTACATTAAACGGGCAATCTTTGGTCTTATTAATCTATTATTTGTTCTATGTTTGTTCTAATTGTGCTAAAATCCTTTTCATTCGTTAAATATTTGTAAAACCCACATACAGGCGTAAAGGGTGACCTATAGACCCTTTTACAGCCCACGTGATCAAATAGTCGCGCGCATTTTGGCAATGGAAGTGGTGTTGTTCCCCAGTGGTTCTAATATGTTAGATATGATATATCTGATTTATATGCTCGTAATTTCTCTCGGGTGTACACTCAACTACATACGTATATATATCTGGCCACTGTATATTTGGCCATCTGCTAATGTCTTCTATCCACTCCACTATAGTACGCGGATCTGGTAGCCGGATACCATTTGATAAAGTCAACTTTTTAAAATAACTTTCTCTGTCTGTGATGCTTAATCCGCTCGTGTAGCTTGACACGCTGGTGATTCTCGCTATAGTTTCATTGCCAAAATGCGCGCGCATATGTTGCTACGTCATCATTGTGTACAAACAGTAAAAGGGTCTATATCATTGTTTTTTGTTTTTTAAATAAGAAAACAAAAATTAGGAAATATAGAGATACGAGGTGTAGCATTTATTTATTTATTTATTTATTTATTTATTTATTTTGCCATTTGGTAATTATCTACGGCACACTTGACAACCGTCATGGGCACACTAGTGCTTTACGTTTAACTGAACTGTACAATTATGTTTTTTTTGTTGTTCAATAAATATTATTTTACATAAATATGTCCATTAGTGCGTAATATGGATTGAGTGAAAGTTACATTAATATGCCATTAGATGGCGGCAACACTTTACAGGTGAATAAGTCAGTGAGTCACAAGAGACTTTTAAATTGAAAGGAACTTTTGCAAAGGAAGTTGTTTTAGCGCTGTGGTGATATGGATGTTATGGAAAATTCCCATAGCTGTAAAAAGGACAAATACAAGATCGCTTTCCTCAGCGGACATTCAAACTGCCATTTATAATGGATGTAATAGTATGGACGTCGACTTGAAGAATGAATGTAATGCAATATATCAGACACAGATACTGTAATAGCCTACTTTCTCAGGCGATCTCTCTCTCTCTCCCTCTCTCTCTCTCAATACTGTACAAAATTAAATGAGTTTCAATGAAGTGACTCAACGTTCCTTTGTTACTAGTTCTAAAGTGACGTTTTAGAGTTAGTAACGGAGACTTGGTCCAACTGTCCACTTGAGATTTGAATCCATGGCGGAAGGAAGTAGTGCTGCACAAAAGAGGGTTTTAAAGACACTCCGTTGTTATTTCTTATTTATTTACACACTCGTGCCATCAAACTGTTGTATAAACGCAATATCACACTCGTAGCCGTGCGATATGGCTGTATATCAGCACACTGTGATTACCTACGGCACTCAGCCTGCTGCCTCGTGCCTACGGACGAATCACAGCCATGCTGATATACAGCCATATCGCACAGCTACGAGTGTGATATTGCTCATTATATATATATATATATATATATATATATATTACATATTGAGTTAAAAAAGTCAAAAATGAAGGTGAGGGCAGCATGTGTGTGTTATATTTAATGAAAATAACTATAATATGTAATAATGAAATGATGAATAATTGATGAAAATCAATTATATATTTTTCACAGTCCACAAAAGATTTGATTATGCACAAATCATCAATGATCAATTAACCCTCAACTTTTTGGCAAAAGAAGGAATGATAACATTAGTGAAGTTCACAATGTAATTTCGGGAGGAGTGAACCCATCTAATCTTTCAATTAGTGAAACTCAAACATAATCTCAAGAGGAGGGAACCCTAATATTTCAATTACATCCAGAGCATATAAGCAGCTACTCACCCTGCTCTGGCATCAGTTGTTTCGATATCCCTCCACCTCCCCAACTCCACCACATAAATTAGGCTTCTCATCTATCGTACTCCTCTTCCATGCACTAGTAGTCCCTGGGGGGTATATCCAAGCTCGAGTTGAAGCTGCTTCCTCAAGCCCCTCCACAGCAGACAGCAAGCCAAATAAGCTTAACCTTATTAGCTTAAAGATTTTATGAGAAAATGAACTCATGAAAATAAAAATAATAATAATTGTAAGAATTAAAAATATTACTAAAAATATCTCTAATGAAAATAAGATAAGAAAAACAAAGATTAGCTCTTGGGTGGTACCAAAATAAATACTATAATAAAAGAGGGAACAGAGTCATAGAGATGGGTACGAAAGCATTACAGTACAATAACTCTATCTCTGGCATCAGGCGCTGACAGTGTTAGTGGTATGTTTGTATCGGTCAGCGTTTCATCCATCACACAAGCTTGCTCCATTCAGAAAACTCCTCTGATAAAAGGCTTTTGCAGACAGACAGACCTGGAGTGCGTTTCCTGTACGATGATGTAACTCGCTGCTTAACTACCATAGTACGATGCATCGTTGAACAAATCAACTAGCTAGTCACGACTGTTTTCCGAAACTGTATTGTCGCAAACCTGTCGTTAAACCACATTGGTGAATGATGTCACGCAGGTGGTAGAGTAATAACTTCTGTAAATGAATCAGTTTGAGAATTAATTAATGCTAGATTTTTGTCATAAAAACATGAAACTATGCTTCTAACCACAGCTCGAGAGCTGTTGTTCCAACCACACAAGTTTGTGATGCAGTTTGTGAATGGTCGTTTGAACTATGGTCTCAGGAAACACTAAATTGTTGAACCATGTTAGTAAGGATGGAACTTGAGATGTTAGTTGGCTAACAATGCTTTTGGGAAATGCACCCTAGTGCGATTTTGTGAAGCAGATTCTTTCCAAACTTTCTCAAACATGTCGGCTACAGTTTGTCAGCCACCATGTGTTATTCTGCTTGAAATACAGGGTATTAGAGAGCAATTATCACCAGCAATGGACCAAAGCCTCTGACAGTATAATTTTACTTGAGTTTTTATAAGACTTGCACCCTGTCCTGTCTCTCATTCAGAGGAGGTATATCCAGAGCAGGAAGGAAAAGGATTTTCTGAACAGGTTTCTGAAGCACTCAGAGCCCCCAGTTCCCCCCTGTATTTCTGACAGGGGCCTCCCTCTCTCTGCTTTGTGCTTTCCGTGGACTGGGTCCTGGGCCCTGATTTGGCCCAGCTGGAGAGAGGGAGTGATCAGAATTGAACTGGTGCAGACAGAGCTAAAGTAAACACGTTGTGGTGGCTGGGCAGGCAGTTAGCAGCCCTCGGACAGATGATTCGGGGGCCTGCACAGACCACACACGCAGGCATGCACCGAAGGACCACACAGGGGCTGACAGGGGGAGCTTGGGGGGCCTCAGCACGCAAATACACGGCCCATCGACAGGGTACTCCTGCGGGCAAAGGCAAGCTCCGGGTCAGGGCCAGAGGCCTAAGGAGAGTGTGAGGTGTTCAAGATGTGCCTTTTGTGTGCCTGCAAGACTGCAAATAATAAAAAATAAATAAATAAATAAATAAAAAAGATGTTTTTTTTTTCTCTCTGTCTCTTTTTTTTCTGGTGGAAAAAAAATGAATGCAAAGAGGACTGAGTAAACACAAACAGGAAGCAGCTCATAAAGACATAATTTTCCACTGCCTTCATGATGATGCTCTAATTGCACACCTAAATAAGACAACTAACAAACTAAAAAGGGATTTGAAATGCCATTTAGATTGTGTGTGTGTGTGTGTGTGTGTGTGTGTGTGTGTGTGTGTGTGTGTGTGTGTGTGTGTGTGTGTGTGTGTGTGTGTGTGCATGTGTGTGTGTGTGCGTGTGTGTGTGAGAGTGGCTGTGCCATTAATATCCCAGAATACCCAGAATAATATTATAGTTAACAGTAATGTTTTAAACTTTTGAATTAAATAATTCGTGTTCATTTGTGTTTTAGCTTTTTTTGTGCCATTTCCAAAAGCAAGTTGTAAGTTTTCAAAACTCTTAGTACTAATCTCACAACAGTTTATCAAAAATTCAATTATTTTTTCACCTTTTAAGCATACTTTCAAATCAAATTATTCACTACAATTATTATTCACTACAACTTCATAATGCTGTAACTATTAAACTTTTCATTTGCATCTCTTCTCATTTAGTTTAATACATTTGTCTGTTAAATCCAAATGATCTTAATATTGAATAATTTGGTACATCTATAAATTAGATATACATTCTATAAATATTGATTCTGTAAAAGTGGTTTGCAATTTCCAAAAGAGATACACTACAAAAAAAATAAATAATTACAGTATGAAAGGTCAACTACACTATAGATTCAGTCATGTGATATAATGCAGAGCATGTGAGTGGAGCAAAGTTGGAGTGATTATTGAAGAACATGTATACAAGTGAGAACAATTACTGTATTGGCAGAAAATTCTGTTCTAGCACATCACCTTTTGATAACACACTAGATATTATTTAAAACATAGATTTAACTGCAAGTCATTTATGTAAATAAGATAAAGTGTATTTTTTTACAGGATTTTTCAATCAATTTTGCTCAATTCTCGAAAGGGATTTTTTTCCCCACAAAACAATATGTTCTGATCTATATTTAGTAGAAGTCAGTATATTATCTTGAGTGAACTAAACAAGAATTCTCTAAATATGTTGCTAACAAAAGTTTTTTTTTTTTTTTTCTGACCCTGTTTAGATTCTCAAGTGTTTGTCCAAAAGTTGTCCAAATGTTGTCCCAATTTTCCAAATTGAGTTATCTGAACAAACAATTTTACATTGAACAATGCTGTGCCAGTTCCCAGTATGCACTGCAGCTTGAAAAAAAAATATGCAGTAACTATTATTAAAAATGATCATTGTTTTGCATTTGTTTGCCTCTTGCTTTAAGAATTTTTAAATTCAAAGAATACATGTTGCTCATTAGATGAACAAAAGCATTTAAGTTGATTTTAATTGGAGCAAATTAGTTAAGTTGAATGTGACAAGTTGCCTTATTTTATTTTATTATTTTTTTCAAGTTAGGTAAAGTTTCTTATTTACATCAAATTTGAATTTCTTATTTATTTAAGCAAACTGCATGTTTTGGCACGTGTGCAAAATACAATTGTCTACAATTTGTACAGCAACTAAATGCACATGGCTTGTTGATCAAAACTGATGAGATTATTCTCACTGAAATTGTTAAACTCTTCACAACTTACTCCACAACACATTCTTTAATTGTGTGAGCTATCACATGCAAAATGATCCATTCAATTATCAAAATCTGTCACATGGAATGCATGTTTGTAATGTCTGCTAAACTGCCAATTGGCCTGCCATTGTAATAAAACAGGACTCACAATCTTACCAGTCAAGTTTGGAAGAATAAATATGGAGTTTGTTCTGCACAATCACCAACGTTTTTTTAACACGGAGGAAAGTCACAACCCTAAACAGCAAATACTGCAATTCATACAGCAATACTGTATGAATACAAATGTATTTATATAATACATTTATTTTTGTAGAAATTTGTTACATGTAAACCAGGGATGTGCGACTTGGATCCTGGAGGGCCACTGTCCTGGAGAGTTTACCTCTAACACTAAACAAAACACATCTGAACAAACTAACCAAGGACTTCAGGATTACTAGAAAGCTACAGGCATGTGAGTTTTTATCATATCTCCGCTTGGCTAATCCTTACATATTCACATAGTTCAAATGATGAAGTAGATAAAGCTGGGCTGAATAATATTGCATCTTTCATGACTTGTCCATTTCAGCGTGGAGGATAGGAAGGAATGGAAGGCTTATGGGGGAAGGGGCGAACATAGCCTAAAGCTCTCGTCCAAAGAGAGAGAAAAAGAGGGATATCTCCCCCCCTCCCCCTCCCTCTCCCTCTCCACACACATACACACACATATAATTATTTGTTGCAGGAGGACAGTGCAGGTCATCAGTGCTTGTGTTTATCTGGACAGTGTCAGCTTGACATGAGGGGAGTAAATGCTCTCAATCACACTTACTCTTCCTCTGTCACCAACCACGAGAAAGAGGGCATGCTCAATTCAACACCGGTGCTGCAGATAAACTGCTATGAATACTGTTATAAATATGCTGCGCACATGGTTAAGAAAATGCAGCTGGTTCATAAAGCCACTCTCACATACATTTCAGATAAAAAGAATGACTGAATTTAGCCAGAAGAACTTAAAATTACACCTGATGCACAGCATTGCAAGTAATATTTATTTTCCCCAGGTGCAAACTAGCTGAGTGGTGGGGTAGGGTAGGGTAGGGTAGGGTGTGGTAGGGTGGGGAGGGGAAGGGTAGGGTAGGGTAGGGTGGGGAGGGGAAGGGTAGGGTAGGGTAGGGTGGGGTGGGGTGGGGTGGGGATCCCAGAAATCGAAGAAACAATTTAATGCTGAAAAGTTTATCATAATTCCAAAGGTCTGCACTGGGATGAAGATGATAGTGTGCGTGCGGGTTTGGATGGTCATCTTGCAGTGCCGAAATATGTCTGAGAGAAAATAATAACACAGACTTGCTGTTTCCTGTAGGGTTTGGAGAGTGTCTGGGACCCTGCTGGGCGACACCGGGGTCACAACCCATCCACGCAGGGAAACTGTCTTTCACACACACACACACACACACACACACACACACACACACACACACACACACACACACACACACACACACACACACACACACACACACACACACACACACACACACACACACCAAATATTAAAAAGAAGAAGAACAGAACAACTCATTGACATCAAGAAACCAGACACTTTATGAGAACATTTTTTGAAATTATCGAATGCCCTCAAATTTACTATTATTTCACATTAAAGTATTCATTCATTGTTCTGCATTTTCAAAAATATATTATAATAATTTTTTATTATTTTTTTTAAATAAAAATGTAATGATGGTATGCCATATAAGCATGCTCAAAATAAACGATCAATCTAATTTAATGCCCTGTTTTATTTAAAAAATAAAATTAAAAAATCAGATAACACGTTAGAAGAAAAAAATGAATGTGTTTCTGATTGTAGGTTTTTAGGAGACAATATAGGATACATTCACTTCACAGTAAGGTGTTTTAAAAAAATACACTGGACAGCTTTTGTTAAATAAGACAGCTTTAATTCGGTTGTGTGGAACTTAAAACAGTTTCTCCATGACCTCCTGTTCCGTTGGAAACATCAACCTACATGCAAGGAAACTGAGAGCAGAGGAAGACTGTAAAAATGCTTCTGCAAATAAATCAATGGAGACGATTTAAAAAGCACAGGCCTTTCACCTCATGTAACAACATTTAGCCAAGAGAAGAGAAGAGAAGAGAAGAGAAGAGAAGAGAAGAGAAGAGAAGAGAAGAGAAGAGAAGAGAAGAGAAGAGAAGAGAAGAGAAGAGAAGAGAAGAGAAGAGAAGAGCCTGGTACTGACAGCATTTAATTAAGCATAAATATACAGTAGCAACAAATATTTACTATTGCTCTTAAATCAGCCATGTGAGAAATTGCTAATTGCTAATTCATAAGGCAATATTAAATAGATTTTTTTTTAAATGAAGACGATTTGAAATGAAAAAAATTCTTAACTTTAATTCAATGTGTTATTCTCAGTTCCTTTGTAATTGTTTGTGAAATTTACTAGCAATTTCTGAATGAAAACTTTTTTTTCTTTTTTCTTTTTTTTCTTTTTAGTTTCACATTATTATATGTAGGCATTAATATATATTTCATTCCAAGTGCAATATATTTTCTTGCTGGAGGCCTGTTTTGAAAATAACTAATTTTGAAGGAACACTAATGGCTAAATTACCAACATCTGAGTGATCTCAAAGAACACAAACATTACCCGAGGAGGTTATTAGTGATATTAATGCACCTTGTGAAATCAGTTCATCTGCAGACATAAATTCTCTGACAAGCATTAAGTTATGTTTAAAGGGATAATTCACCCAAACTTTTATTCCGAACCTGTATTTCATTTCATTTCTTCTGTGGAACATAAAAGATTGGGCCCATTTGGCTTTCAACTCCTAGGTCAGTGGGATCCAGTCTCGTTTTGTATTCTGTAACAAAATTTTGTTTTTACGGAATAAAAACAGAAAATATGTTGCGTTGTTGCAATCGTGTCCAATAGAGTATAGTGCATGTCAACACACACACACACACACACACACACACACACACACACACACACACACACACACACACACACACACACACACACACACACACACACACAGCCTACCCTTAAACTAACCCATCACACAAACATGTGCAAAACACTAGATTTAAATAATAATAAATTTTTAAGTCTTTTTACTAGTGAGGACCAGTAAAATATCAGCAGTAGTCGGTAGTCATGATATTTAACTATACAAGTGAAAACATTTGGCCCTCACAAGTATAGCCAAACCTGTACACACACAGATACTTTTTTATGTAATTACTACATAATTACATTAAAAATATTTTTACTTTTAAATAATATAAATAAATTTTCCATGAGCATAATAATTTTGATACTGTACAAATTGTATACTCTATCCCCTAATCAAACCCCTAAACACAGCTGTCACAGAAAACATTATGCAGTTTTACATTTTCAAAAAATTAATAAATAAAAAATAATAATAATACTAATAATTTAGTATGATTTCTTAGCTGTTTTCTTCATAAGGCCAGACCAAATGTCATCAAATGTCACACACACACACACACACACACACACACACACACACACACACACACACACACACACACACATTTGTTTCACTATAATAGTGAGGATATTTCTTAGACTTCCATTGTTTTATATCAGGTTAATGATATTTTTATTTCCTACCCCTAAACATAACCCTCACCTCACCTCACCTCACAGAAACCTGTGCAAAATATATTTAAATATGAAGAGGATTTGGCTAATGTCTTGCTGAGGTCTGGCTCACTAGTCAGTTTTCAACAGGTTTCACATTATTAGTAAGGACATTTGTGAATAGTGAGGACATTTTGGTCCTCACAACTATAGTAAAACCTGTACACACATATACTTGCTGTTCTTCTTGTTGGTCCCTCCAGATGGCGTTAATTCTCTGCATGGCTTTAATTTATGTTTGATGTCAGTGGAATACAGAGTCTAGAGACATCTCTTTGAGTTCTTTGATCTTGCTCTGTGAAGATTCTCTTCAGATACTGTTTCAGCACTTACTTGAGCGATTCAGACTCTGTAAGGATAATTCAGCATGAATGAGAGTGATAAGTTTCCCTTTTTCATGGTTAATGTTAGTGACGACAGTTCTTATTTGTTTTAAAAGGCAATTCCTGTCAGTAGAGAATGTGGTTTTAGCAACGTCAAGGTCATAAGTTTGAATAAAAGGAAATGCATGTACTTCTAAATATATATAGCTTTTAATGCACTTGACCATTGCATTGGCCTGAAATCTCCATAAACTGGAGACACCATTTAGATATCACAAGGAAGGTCACATTCAGAGACGAATATCACGGGAATGGTAGCGAATATCAAAAATCCGTTCAGTCATTTCTATGCGGCTCGGTCCAAAGATCATCTGAGCTGATGTTGGACAAAATTGGACAAAATTTGTGGGAGGAGTAGCAAAAAAACTGTTTTTCATTTATTTCAATATGGTGAACAGGGACATTTAAGGAAAATGACAAGTGACACATCGTTGGAATTGACATTAGCCAGGGAATAAAATGACATAAAACATACACATTTTGGAAAATGTTTTCAAAAGTTATAAGCGTTTTTGCAAAAAACATTATATCTGTGGAACAGTAGGTGGTGCTGTGTTGAATCTTCTCAGGTACCTTCAGGACCCTCTATAGGTCATACGTACCAATTTTTGTGAAGATATGTCAAATTGTTTAAAAGATATTGCAATTTATGACAAAATTCAAAATGGCGGACATGCGTATCCTCTGATGTTGACAAAATCTATATCCTCGGATTCGGCATGGACCAAGGAATCCATGGACACTAAGATCTTGATTTTCTGACAAACTGTTCAAAAGTTATTGGCCAATATAGCAATTTTCCAGATCTCATGACCTGTAGGTAGCGTTGTTCCCAAATTTGGCATGGACCCTCAGACCATGGTCCCGATTGCTCAAAGTTTGGCCGACATACAGCCTCTATACCAATTTTGGGTCGACCTCGTTAACTTCATGACATCATAACTTTTGAAAAAAGATGAATAAAAAAAATCTGTTCAGTCTCTTTTGTGCGGCTCAGAAAAAATATCATCTGATCAAAGTTTGGACAAAATTGGACAAATTTTGAAGGAGGAGTAGCGAAAAAACAGAATACTGTACTTTTCAAAATGGCTGCTACTGTAATGGGCGGAGACTTAATGTAAGATGTTGAATAGCATCAGCATGAAGAGCCAAATCAGATGTACTAAATTACATTTTTCTAGAGCAAATGAGACTCCAAATTTGGTCCAATCACTATTCATGAGCATCTCTACAATTGTGCCAAATTTCATCATTTTCTCATGTTCCGTTGATAGGGCTGCCATAGACTCCCATTCGGAAGGAAGAATAATAATAATAAATATAGCTGCAAGCAGCAATGCGGGGCTAAGCACCGAAGGCACCGCAAACAGAGCAACATTTCAAGCAGAGCAGCACATCAAACAGAGCATTTCATAAAGTTACCCCACACGGGACTCGAACCCACAGTCTCTACGTCATGTGTCTGTCACTCAACTCGTTGCGCCACTGGGCAGACAGTGTTACACAGCTGTTGGAGTTCAGTAGTTCATGAGAATGAACTCACAATAAAGAATTTTTATAAAACTGCACCATATGTTATATTTATAAATTTTAGTTTAGATCATTCACAGAAACATTCCATATCAGGAACAGAAGCAATTTGTACAAAATAACCATTTAGCATGCTAAGTTAATTAGCATAACACAACACAAGCAAGGTCATATTCAGAGACGAATATCTCGAGAATGGTAGGGAATGTCAAAAATCTGTTCAGTCATTTCTGTGCGGCTCAGTCCAAAGATCATCTGAGCTGATTTTGGACAAAATTGGACAAAATTTGTGGGAGGAGTAGCAAAAAAACTGTTTTTCTTTTATTTCAATATGGCGGACAGGAACATTTAAGCAAAATGAAAAATGACACATCGTTGGAATTGGCATAAGCCAGGGAATAAAATGACATAAAGCAGACAAATTTTGGATAATGTTTTCAAAAGTTATAAGCAATTTTGCAAAAATCATTACATCTGTGGAACAGTAGGTGGCGCTGTGTTGAAACTTCTCAGGTACCTTCAGGACCTTCTAAAGGTCATACATACCAATTTTGGTGAAGATATGTAACATTGTTTAAAAGATATTGCAATTTATGACAAAATTCAAAATGGCGGACATGTGTATCATTTGATGTTGACAATCCATAGACACCACGATCTTGATTATCTGACAAACTGTTCAAAAGTTATTGGCCAAAATATCCATTTTTCAGATCTCATGAACTGTAGGTGGCGCTGTTCCCAAATTTGGCATGGAACCTCAGATTATGGTATTGATCAAGTGTACCAATTTTTGTTTCGATTGCTCAAAGTTTGGCCGAGATACAGCCTCTATAGCAATTTCAGGGCGACCTTGTTAACTTCATGACAACATAACTTTTGAACAAATATGAATACAAAAAATCTGTTCAGTCATTTCTATGCAGCTCAGAACAAGGATCATATGATCAAAGTTTGGACAAAATTGGACAAAATTTGGAGGAGGAGTAGCGAAAAAACAGAATACTGTACTTTTCAAAATGGCTGCTACTGTAATGGGCGGAGACTTGATGTCAGATGTTGCATAGCATCAGCATGACGAGCCAAATCAGATGTACTAAATTACATTTGTCTAGACCAAATGGTTCAAATGTTATAACCGTTAGAATAGTGAATTTTTGAACTGGTGGTGGCGCTATAGATTTGGTCCTAGAGACTCCAAAATTGGTCAGATTTCTAGACATGACCATCAATACAAGTGTGCCAAATTTCATCATTTTCTCATGTTCCGTTGATAGGGCTGCCATAGACTCCCATTGGGGAGGAATATTAATAATAATAAATATAGCTGCAAGCAGCAATGCGGGGCCAAGCACCGAAGGCACCGCAAACAGAGCAACACAGCAAGCAGAGCAGCACACCAAGCAGAGCAGAACATCAAACAGAGCAGCACTGCAAACAGAACAGCACAGCATGCTGAGCAACACTGCAGGCAGAACAGCACAGCAAAAAGAGCAACTTTTAAAGCAGAGCAACACAGCAAGCATTTCAAGCACTCAAATGTCTGAGTTGTAGTGCAGTGCGGAGCAAGAAGAGCAAAAACAGCAAAAATTGAATGTACATGAAAAACAGCTGGTTGAGAAGTAGAGGTGAGAATGAGCTCAAAATGACCAGAAGCTTCTTGGGATGATAAAGGAATTGAAATGACAACATTACAAACAGTTTTAAAAAGTTGCCCCACGTGGGATTCGAACCCACAGTCTCAGGATCATGTGTCTGTCACTCAAATCTTTGCGCCACTGAGCAAACAGTGTCACATAGCTGTCAGAGTTCAGTAGTTCATGAGAATGAGCTAACAATGAAGAGCCACACAGCATACATTTCATGCACTCAAATGTCTGAGTTGTAGTGCAATGCAGAGCAAGAAGAGCAAAAAGAGCAGAAATTGAATGTACATGAAAAACAGCTGGTTCAGAAGTAGAGGTAAGAATGAACTCAAAATGACCAGAAGCTGAGATGAAAATGAACACAGTGTAAGGACTTAGCCTATTTATTAGCTCAATTTAATTGTTACAGGGAATAAGAATTGAATCAACTGTAAATGATTCACTGTAAATGATTCAGAATTAATATTTAACACTCCATCAATTATTCGTCCAGCGAAAATTGAGGTTAGAGTATTTTACCAATTCTGGATAAAATATTATTCTGCGGCCAACAGTAACAATATTTTATTATGATTATTGTTATTATTGTAATTATTATATTATAAGCAAGAGGTAACTTGATCTTTGAGTTTAAGGCAGTAATTTGATACACAGCACAAGAAACTCGTATATGTGAAAATCAAAACAAGATTTATTGACTACTTCTAATGATTACAGGAAACTAAGGCTAAACACACACACACACACACATACATACATTCACACGTTCGCGGAGTTGATGAGTTATGAAAAGTCCCAAGTTCAGTGCTAACTTAACTCATAACCTGAGGAAAATCACAAAAGCAGAGCTTTGGCTTGATTCTTTAGGTTTAAAGGCGTTTCACCAGTTTCCAGCAAGAGAGAGAGAAGTTTGCTTGTACCTGCGTTTGCTGTGACAGCTGAGGTAATCGGGTTGTTCCGTGACTCGTGTACAGCGGAATCCCGTTCTGGATTGGCTGTCTTTCAGGTGACGTCTTCTCGGGAAAGCCCTGTGGGTTGCGCGGAAGCTTTGAAGGATGCTGCTGGCTGAGCGTCTGGCTTGAGCAGCTCTCTTCTTGGGAGACTTTGGTCAGATATTTCACGAAGTGTTTTGGAGTCTGGATGTGACGGCTGTCGAATGATCAGCGGCGCAGCTCGTGGTTGAAATCGGGTGTTAGATGGAAAATCAGCCCCGGTCAATCAGTTATCAATGACCCATGCGACTTTTCCGCCGTGGTCAAAGTAGCGGTGTTTCGGCTACCGGCTTCTGACCGATTTCGAGCGATTTCTGACCGACTTCTGACTTCCAGCTTCTGACATTAGCTTGTTCGGACAGCATAGTTTTAAGGGAGCGATCCTCCAATGAGACGTTGCTACGGAGATTAGACACGCCTCGTCTATTGTCTATTGATCACATCACGTGATATCTGCAGAACATTCTCCTGTTTTATTAACAACTTTATAAAGTTTCTTAATATTTTCCTGATACTGAATTTCCATGTTTCATTCACACAGAATTACACAGAATTATAAATTCTGCATTTAGAACTCAAACATGACACACTTCTTACACACATATTACTAGACTGACCTAATTAAAACAATGATTACAATAATGCATTTGAAGAAAACCCACATATTGAATACATTGAATAGACATGTTAGTAATTACATCATGGCATGTATTATTCTGTATATAGTTAATACTTTAAGTAATCGACAATTGTCCCTTTTGAGATTCAAGATTGAGTCCTTAAGCATAGTTTAAACTTTGACCGGAGTCACGAGTGACCGGGTCACGATGGACGGTCAACACAAGGGAGGTATTGATAGGACAGATTCGTCTTTAAATCCGTTGATGGGTATTTTTCTGTTCCGTCCGATAATACAAGAGGGTTTTGTGAGAGAATCAATAGATTTAATGTGATCAAATCCATGTGATGGGTTCTGATTAGTTTATTGCTGATGAGCTAAGAAGTCCTTTAGACAGAGTCCTTTGTTAAAAGAAGTCACGTCCTCACTTCTGTTAAGGCTAGGCGTTTCCTGTCAGGAAATGGATCTTTTGGACCAAATGAAGCTTTGTTCAATCATGTTGTTCATTGATAAAGTCATTGGTAAGTTCTGTCGAGCAATGCCCTACAACAGAATTAACAAAACTAGATTTATTTCTAATTAGAAGAAGAAAGACTAGTACAATACTTATTGGGATAATAAAGGAATTGAAATGACAACATTACAAACTATTTTATAAAGCCGCCCCACACGGGACTCGAACCCACAGTCTTAGGATCATGTGTCTGTCACTCAACTCTTTGCGCCACTGGGCAGGCAGTGTCACATAGCTGTCGAAGTTTAGTAGTTCATGAGAATGAACTCACAATCAAGAATTTTTATAAAAATGAACCATATGTTATATTTAAAAATTTTAGTTTAGATCATTCACAGAAACATTCCATATCAGGAACAGAAGCAATTTGTACAAAATAACCATTTAGTATGCTAAGCTAATTAGCATAAGACAACAAACACAAGCGAGGTCATATTCAGAGACGAATATCTCGGGAATGGTAGCGAATATCAAAAATCTGTTCAGTCATTTCTATGTGGCTCGTTCCAAAGATCATCTGAGCTGATTTTGGACAAAATTGGACAAAATTTGTGGGAGGAGTAGCAAAAAAACTGTTTTTCATTTATTTCAATATGGCGGACAGGGACATTTAAGGAAAATGACAAATGACACATCGTTGGAATTGGCGTTAGCCAGGGAATAAAATGACACAAAGCATACACATTTTGGAAAATGTTTTCAAAAGCTATAAGCGTTTTTGCAAAAAACATTATATCTGTGGAACAGTAGGTGGCGCTGTGTTGAAACTTCTCACGTACCTCCAGGACCTTCTAAAGGTCATACGTACCAATTTTTGTGAAGATATGTCAAATTGTTTGAAAGATATTGCAATTTATGACAAAATTCAAAATGGCGGACAAGCGTATCATCTGATGTTATATGATGTCAAATGTCATAACCTTTAGAATAGTGAATTTTTGAACTGGTGGTGGAGCTATAGAGTTGGTCCTAGGGACTCCAAAATTGGTCAGATTTCTAGACATGACCATCACTACAAGTGTGCCAAATTTCATCATTTTCTCATGTTCCGTTGATAGGGCTGCCATAGACTCCCATTCGGGAAAAATAATAATAATAATAATAATAAAACTAACGGATACAATAGGGGCTATAGCACCTTCGGTGCTTAGCCCCTAATAAATATAGCTGCAAGCAGCAATGCGGGGCTAAGCACCGAAGGCACCGCAAACAGAGCAACACACCAAGCAGAGCAGCACATCAAACAGAGCATTTCATAAAGCATTTCATAAAGTTGCCCCACACGGGACTCGAACCCACAGTCTCTACGTCATGTGTCTGTCACTCAACTCTTTGCGCCACTGGGCAGACAGTGTCACACAGCTGTTGGAGTTCAGTAGTTCATGAGAATGAACTCACAATGAAGAATTTTTATAAAAATGCACCATATGTTATATTTATAAATTTTAGTTTAGATCATTCTCAGAAACATTCAGTATCAGGAACAGAAGCAATTTGTACAAAATAACCAGTTAGCATGCTAATCTAATTAGCATAACACAACAAACACAAGCAAGGTCATATTCAGAGATGAATATCTCGAGAATGGTAGTGAACATCAAAAATCTGTTTAGTCATTTCTATGCAGGTCGGTCCAAAGATCACCTGAGCTGATTTTGGACAAATTTTGACAAAATTTGTGGGAGGAGTAGCGAAAAAACTGTTTTTCATTTATTTCAATATGGCGGACAGGTACATTTAAGGAAAATGACAAATGACACATCGTTGGAATTGACATTAGCCAGGGAATAAAATGACATAAAGCATACACATTTTGGAAAGTGTTTTCAAAAGTTATAAGCGTTTTTTGAAAAAAAACATTATATCTGTGGAACAGTAGGAGGCACTGTGTTTAAACTTCTCAGGTACCTTCAGGACCTTCTAAAGGTCATACATACCAATTTGGGTGAAGATATGTCAAATTGTTTAAAAGTTATTGCAATTTATGACAAAATTCAAAATGGCGGACATGTGGTTCATCCGATGTTGACAAAATCTATATCCTCGGATTCGGCATGGACCAAGGAATCCATAGACACTAAGATCTTGATTTTCTGACAAACTGTTCAAAAGTTATTGGCCAAAATATCCACTTTGATTGCTCAAAGTTTGGCCGAGATAGAGCCTCTATATCAATTTTGGGTCGACCTCGTTAACTTCATGACAACATAACTTTTGAACAAATATGAATACAAAAAATCTGTTCAGTCATTTCTGTGCAGCTCAGATCAAAGATCATCTGATCAAAGTTTGGACAAAATTGGACAAAATTTGGAGGAGGAGTAATGAAAAAACGGATTACTGTACTTTTCAAAATGGCTGCTACTGTAATGGGCGGAGACTTAATGTAGTATGTTGAATAGCATCAGCATGAAGAGCCAAAACAGATGTACTAAATTACATTTTTCTAGAGCAAATGGTTCAAATGTTATAACCTTTAGAATGTTGAATATTTGAACTGGTGGTGGCGCTATAGAGTTGGTCCTAGAGACTCCAAAATTGGTCAGATTTCTAGACATGACCATCACTACAAGTGTGCCAAATTTCATCATTTTCTCATGTTCCGTTGATAGGGCTGCCATAGACTCCCATTGGGGAGGAATAATAATAATAATAATAATAAAACTAACAGATACAATAGGGGCTATAGCACCTTCGGTGCTTAGCCCCTAATTACAATAGGGGCTACAGCACCTTCGGTGCTTGGCCCCTAATAATAAAACTAACGGATACAATAGGGGCTATAGCACCTTCAGTGCTTAGCCCTTAATAATAAAACTAACGGATACAATAGGGGCTATAGCACCTTCGGTGCTTAGCCCCTAATAATAATAATAAAACTAACAATTACAATAGGGGCTACAGCACCTTCGGTGCTTGGCCCCTAATAATAAATATAGCTGCAAGCAGCAATGCGGGGCCAAGCACCGAAGGCACCGCAAGCATAGCAGCACACCAAGCAGACCAGAACATCAAGCAGAGCAGTACTGCAAACAGAACAGCACAGCAAAAAGAGCAGCTTTTAAAGCAGAGCAACACAAAAGCATTTCAAGCACTCAAATGTCTGAGTTGTAGCGCAATACGGTGCAAGAAGAGCAAAAACAGCAGAAATTGAATGTACATGAAAAACAGCTGGTTCAGAAGTAGAGGTAAGAATGAGCTCAAAATGACCAGAAGCTGAGATGAAAATGAACACAGAATTAACAAAAATAGATTTATTTCTAATTAGAAGAAGAAAGACTAGTACAATACTTATTGGGATAATAAATGAATTGAAATGACAACATTACAAACAATTTTATAAAGTTGCTCCATACAGGACTCAAACCCACGGTCTCTGGATCATATGTCTGTCACTCAACTCTTTGCACCACTGGTGAGACAGTGTCATACAGCTGTCGAAGTTCAGTAGTTCATGAGAATGTACTCAACATGAAGAGTTTTTATAAAAATACACCACGTTATATTTATTAATTTTAGTTTAGATCATTCTCAGAAACACTCAATATCTGGAATAGAAGCAATTTGTACAAAATAACCCATAACCTATAACCCATGACACAACAAACACAGGCAAGGTAACATTCGGAGACAAAAATCTTGAGAATGGTAGCGAATATCAAAAATCCATTCAGTCATTTCTGTGCGGTTCAGTCCAAAGATCACCTCAGCCGATTTTGGACAAAATTGGACAAAATTTGTAGGAAGAGTAGCAAAAAAATGGAATACTGTACTTTTCAAAATGGCCACTACTGTACTAGGTAGAGTCTTAATGTAAGACGTTGAATGTGATCAGTATGAAGAGAGGAATCAGTTGTACTAAGATTCACTTTTCTGGAACAAAGGGTTCAAAAGTTATAATCTTTACAACAATGAATTGATGAACTGGTGGTGGCACTATAGAGTTGGTCCTAGATACTCTAAAGTTAATCAAACTACTTTTAATTACCATCACTACAAGTGTGCCAAATTTGATAATTTTTCTACTTATGGTTCATTGACTGCCATTTGGGGGGGGGGGGGGGGGGGGGGGGGGGGGAATAACTACTAATTTGGATATAAATGAATTGCATGAGACAGCTTCAGATTAGACCAGTTTCAGGCAGAATGCCTAGAACAGACACAAGTTCTGCATCTTTTCCTGCCATAGACTTCAAGAGCGGAAGAAGAAGAAGAAGAAATATAGCTGCAAGCAGCAATTACGGGGCCAAGCACAAAAACGGCACAAGAAGCCAGCCAACATGGCTGGGAGCATCAGACCAACAGCAGCAGTGAGCAATTAGAAAAAAAAAGTTATTAGCAATTTTGTCAATTTTGTTATAACTTTTGACCACTAGGTGGCGCTGGTCCGAAACTTCTCAGGCTCCTTCAGAGCATTGTCCTGATGACCCATACCAAATTTATGATTTTTGGACAAACACTTCAGAAGTTATAAGCGAAAATATCCATTTTGCATATTTCCGCACCAGTAGGTGGCGCTGCGCCGAAACACTGCATGATGCCTCAGGTCATGCTTGTGATGACATGTACCAAGTTTGGTCTGAATAAGATAAAGCGTTGCGGAGATACAGCTTCAACAGTGTGTTTTACATCATGCCTCAAATTCTTTGCTCTGGTATACGAAAACGGTTTGACATATCGACTTGAAATCCATAACTTTTTGTCGGCATGGTCTGAAGATGACACGGTTCAATTTCGGTGAAAATCGGAGCAACGGTCTAGGAGGAGTTCGAAAAAGTAGGTTTTTAAAGAAAAACAATATGGCGGACAGGACGTTCAGCTGACTATGGCAAATTTGATATCTATGTTCTCAACATGACCCAAGGAATCTACTGAGACCAGTTTCATTACAATTGGTGAATACAGTCAAAAGTTATTAAAATTTTTGTAAATTTTGTTATAACTTTTGACCACAAGGTGGCGCTGGTCCGAAACTTCTCAGGCTCCTTCAGGGCATTGTGCTGATGACCCATACCGAGTTTCGTAATGATACGCTAATGCGTTCATAAAATACAGCATTTTAGCACAAAATTCAAAATGGCCGACGGCCAAAATGGCCGAAGTGGGAAAATTGGATATCATTCGACTCGGCATGTTTCCCCCGAATCCAACGAGACCAAATTTATGATTTTTGGACAAAACCATCAGAAGATATAAGCAAAAATAACCATTTTTCATATCTCTGCACCAGTAGGTGGCGCTGCGCCGAAACATTGCATGATGCCTCAGGTCATGCTTGTGATGACATGTACCAAGTTTGGTCTGAATACGATAAAGTGTTGCGGAGATACAGCCTTATGTCCATTTTCGCAAGTGCTACGTACAATTCGTTCGTGTGTTTTTCGAAAACGGTTTGAGCAATCGACTTGAATTCCATAACTTTTTGTCAGCATGGTCTGAAGATGATCTGATTCAATTTTCATGAAAATCGGAGTAACGGCCTAGGAGGAGTTCGAAAAAGTAAGTTTTTCAGAGAATTCAAAATGGCGAAAAAATTTTCATGACGGAAAATGACGTCATAGGGTGCCTTCGATTCGGCTTGACCCAAGGAATCAGAGTAAAAAAGAAATTTGTTTCTAACCCTTATGGTTCAAAAGTTATTAACATAAACATAAGTGCAAATTTGGACAGCTGGTGGCGCTAGAGGCATTGAGTTAGAGACTCCAAATTTGCTATGGACACAGTTCAGACTGTCCTCTAACAGTGTGCCAAATTTCACAACTTTTTACCATACGGTTCTATGGGCTGCCATAGACTTCAAGAGCGGAAGAAGAAGAAGAATAATAAATATAGCTGCAAGCAGCAATTACGGGGCCAAGCACAAAAACGGCACAAGAAGCCAGCCAACATGGCTGTGAGCATCAGACCAACAGCAGCAGTGAACAATTAGAAAAAAAAAGTTATTCGCATTTTTGTCAATTTTGTTGTAACTTTTGACCACAAGGTGGCGCTGGTCCGAAACTTCTCATGCTCCTTCAGGGCATTTTCCTGATGACCCATACCAAATTTATGAATTTTGGTCAAACCCATCAGAAGTTATAAGCAAAAATAGACATTTTTCATATCTCCACTCCAGTGGGTGGCGCTGCGCCGAAACACCGTATGATGCCTCAGGTCATGCTTGTGATGACACGTACCAAGTTTGATCTGAATATGATAAAGCATTGCAGAGATACAGCTTCAAGAGTAATTTTTGCATCATGCCTCAAATTCATTGCTCTGGTATACAAAAAGGGTTTGACGAATCGACTTGAAATCCATAACTTTCTGTCGGCATGGTCTGAAGATGATATGGTTCGATTTTGGTGAAAATCGGAGCAACGGTCTAGGAGGAGTTCGAAAAAGTAGGTTTTTAAGGAAAAACAATATGGCGGACAGGAAGTTCAGCTGACTATGGCAAATTTGATATCTATGTTCTCAGCATGACCCAAGAAATCTACAGAGACCAGTTTCATTACAATCGGTTAATATAGTCAAAACTTATTAGCATTTTTGTAAATTTTGTTATAACTTTTGACCACAAGGTGGCGCAGTGCCGAAACTTCTCAGGCTCCTTCAGGGCATTGTCCTGATGACCCATGCCAAATTGATGAATTTTGGTCAAACCCATCAGAAGTTATAAGCAAAAATAGACATTTTTCATATCTCCACTCCAGTGGGTGGCGCTGCGCCGAAACACTGTATGATGCCTCAGGTCATGCTTGTGAAGACACATACCAAGTTTGGTCTGAATATGTCAAAGCATTGTAGAGATACAGCTTCAAGAGTAATTTTTGCATCATATCTCAAATTCTTTGCTCCGGCATACGAAAACGGTTTGACTTATCGACTTGAAATCCATAACTTTTTGTCGGCATGGTCTGAAGATGACACGGTTCAATATTGGTGAAAATCGGAGCAACGGTCTAGGAGGAGTTCAAAAAAGTAGGTTTTTAAAGAAAAACAATATGGCGGACAGGAAGTTCAGCTGACTATGGCAAATTTGATATCTATGTTCTCAGCATGACCCAAGGAATCTACTGAGACCAGTTTCATTACAATCGGTTGATATAATCAAAAGTTATTAGCATTTTCGTAAATTTTGTTATAACTTTTGACCACAAGGTGGCGCTGGTCTGAAACTTCTCAGGCTCCTTCAGGGCATTGTGCTGATGACCTATACCGAGTTTTGTAAAGATACGCTAATGCGTTCGTAAAATACAGCATTTTAGAACAAAATTCAAAATGGCCGACGGCCAAAATGTCTGATATGGGAAAATTGGGTAACATTCGACTCGGCATGATGCTCTGAATCCAACGAGACCAAATTTATGATTTTTGGACAAACCCATCAGAAGTTATAAGCAAAAACATCAATTTTTTATATCTCCGCACCACTAGGTGGCACTGCGCCGAAACGCTGCATATTGCCTCAGGTCATGCTTGTCATGACATGTACCAAGTTTGGTCTGAATATGATAAAGTGTTGCAGAGATACAGCCTTACTTCTATTTTCGCAAGCGCTATGTACAATTCGTTCGTGTGTTTTTCGAAAACAGTTTTGGGCAATCGACTTGAATTCCATAACTTTTTGTCACCATGGTCTGAAGATGATCTGGTTCAATTTTCATGAAAATCGGACTAACGGCCTAGGAGGAGTTCGAAAAAGTAGGTTTTTCAGAAAATTCAAAATGGCGGAAAAATTTTCATGACGGAAAATGACGTCATATAGTACAATCGATTCGTCTTGACCCAATGAATCAGATGAAAAAAGAATTTTGTTTCTAGCCCTTATGGTTCAAAAGTTATTAGCATAAACATAAGTGCAACTTTGGACAGCTGGTGGCGCTAGAGGGATTGAGTTAGAGACTCCAAATTTGCTATGGACAAAGGTCATTCTGTCCTCTAACTGTGTGCCAAATTTCACAACTTTCCCGCAAGCGGTTCTATGGGCTGCCATAGACTTCAAGAGCGGAAGAAGAAGAAGAAGAAGAAGAAGAAGAAGAAGAAGAAGAAGAAGAAGAAGAAGAAGAAGAATAAGCGTACGGAACGGCAACAATAACAATAGGTGCCTAAGCACCTTCGGTGCTTGGCCCCTAATAAGTGTACGGAACGCCAACAATAACAATAGGTGCCTAAGCACCTTCGGTGCTTGGCCCCTAAATATAGCTGCAAGCAGCAATTATGGGGCCAAGCTCAAAAACGGCACAAGAAGCCAGCGAACATGGCTGTGAGCATCAGACCAACTGCAACAGTGAGCAATTAAAGACCTATTAAGATAATTTTAGGCAAAAGAGCTGATAAATGATAAAAAAATGAGGATTTACTGTTTCATCACTTTCGACCAATAGGTGGCGCTGTGACCAAATTAATGTGGTATGGTCAGAGTGAGGTGACAATGACAATCGCAAAGTTTGGTGTCAATATGTCAAAGCATTGCAGAGATACAGCTTCAAGAGTCGTTTTTGCATCATGCCTCAGATTTGTTGCTCCGGTGTACGGTTTGACATATCGACTTGAAATCCATAACTTTTTGTCTGCATGGTCTGAAAATTATACGGTTTGATTTTGGTGAAAATCGGAGCAACGGTCTAGGAGGAGTTCGAAAAAGTATGTTTTTAAAGAAAAACAATATGGTGGACAGGAAGTTCAGCCAACTATAGCAAATTTGATATCCGTGTTCTCGGCATGACCCAAGGAATCTACTGAGACCAGTTTCATTACAATCGGTAAATATATTCAAACGTTATTAACATTTTTGTAAATTTCATAATAACTTTTGACCACAAGGTGGCACTGGTCCGAAACTTCTCAGGCTCCTTCAGGTCATTGTTCTGATGACCCATACAAAGTTTCGTAACGATACTTGAATGCGTTCATAAAATACAGCACTTTAGCACAAAATTCAAAATGGCTGACAGCCAAAATGTCCGATATGGGAAAATTGGATATCATTCGACTTGGTATGATTCCCCGAATCCAACGAGACCAAATTTATGATTTTTGGCCAAACCCATCAGAAGTTATAAGCAAAAATACCCATTTTTCATATCTCCGCACCAGTAGGTGGCGCTGCGCCGAAAAGCTGCATGATACCTCAGGTCATGCATGTGATGCCATGTACCAAGTTTGGTCTGAATACGATAAAGCATTGCGGAGATACAGCCTTACTTCTGTTTTCACAAGCACTATGTACAATTCGTTTGCGAGTTTTTCGAAAACGGTTTGAGGAATCGACTTGAATTCCATAACTTTTTGTCGGCATGGTCTGAAGATGATCTGATTCAATTTTCATGAAAATCGGAGTAACCGCCTAAGAGGAGTTCGAAAAAGTACGTTTTTCAGAAAATTCAAAATGGCGGAAAAATTTTCATGACGGAAAATGACGTCATAGGGTGCAGAATTTTGTTTCTAACCCTTCTGGTTCAAAAGTTATTGACATAAACATAAGTGCAACTTTGGACAGCTGGTGGCGCTAGAGGGATTGAGCTAGAGACTCCAAATTTGCTATGGACAAAGGTCAGACTGTCCTCTAACTGTGTGCCAAATTTCACAACTTTCCCGCAAGCGGTTCTATGGGCTGTCATAGACTTCAAGAGCGGAAGAAGAAGAAGAAGAAGAAGAAGAAGAAGAAAAAAAAAAGAACGCCAACAATAACAATAGGTGCCTCTGCACCTTCGGTGCTTGGCCCCTAATAAAAAAATTAAAAAAAAGAACGCCAACAGATACAATAGATGCCTCCGCACCTTCGGTGCTTGGCCCCTAAAAAAGAACGCCAACAATAACAATAGGTGCCGCCGCACCTTCGGTGCTTGGCCCCTAATAAAAAAAAAAAAAGAACGCCAACAATAACAATAGGTGCCTCCGCACCTTCGGTGCTTGGCCCCTAATAAAAAGAACGCCAACAATAACAATAGGTGCCTCCGCACCTTCGGTGCTTGGCCCCTAATAATAAGCGTACGGAACGCCAACAATAACAATAGGTGCCTAAGCACCTTCGGTGCTTGGCCCCTAAAAAAAAGAAATCCAACGGATACAATAGGTGCCTCCGCACCTTCGGTGCTTGGCCCCTAATAATAAGCGTACGGAACGCCAACAATAACAATAGGTGCCTAAGCACCTTCGGTGCTTGGCCCCTAAAAAAAAGAAATCCAACGGATACAATAGGTAATAAATATAGCTGCGAGCAGCGATGGCGGGCCCAAGCCGGTGGCACCACCACCCCGGTGGCTTCAGGGCAACTGTGCACGGCGGGCAATAGGCACTTAAAATGGTTAAACATCAAAGGACTATGTCAAATTCACTCTACATTCACTGCAATATAAGGTGGTGCTATTGAGCCCCTCCTCCCTGCCCATTTCTAAGGCATTGTCCATGTCTACTGGCTAACAATCCTGACATAAGTGTGGAGTTTCAAACAATTTGAAGCATGCTAAGAGTCTCAAAAGAATCTAAAATGAATATTAAATTTTAATGCTTTGCCAGGACAACTGTGTTTGAGATATCACGATTCTTTTCAAAGATCTACATGTGCCATGTTTTGACATTATTCAAATGATGTTTGAAGCAAATCGGATAAAAATAAGATGGTGATCTCAAAGCATGCTGAAAGTAACACATTTCCTGCTGCCAGTTGGTGGCGCTATAACTTTGACTCACAATAGACACATCCATGTGTTCAGCCTTGTACAACGAACACACAGCCAAAGATTAATCAAAATCAATTAATGTATGCAGAAGTTATAACACTTTGTTTCCCTTTTCTCGCCATGAATTCGTTGCCTCACCACGGCCAAACCGTTTGAGACATCCAAAATCTGTTTGCAATTAAACAACTTCAATGTATTAGCACCAAGTAAAAAAAGTTTGGTGTAAATTGTATAAACCCTGTAGGAATAGTAGTATAAAATTCATAGCTTGTTTTTTCAAAAAATTTACATTCAAACCAAAATAGCTGACTTCCTGTTGGTCGGAGCTAATAAGTGTAAATGAGAAAATTGTCCGGCTTGATGAGAACAATATGTGTACCAAGTTTGGTGACTGTAGGAAGAACTAACCCCCCAAATTTTTTCAAAAGGTGGCGCTACTGAGCCCTCCACCATACCCATTTCTATGGCTTTGTCCATGTCTACTGATTGACAATATTGATGTGTGTTTCGAGTTTCATGCAATTTGAAGCATGTTAAGAGCCTCAAAAACATTCAAGAATATTATTAAAGTTTGACGTGTTGCCATGGCAACAATATTTAACCTGTTAACCAGCACTGGCACGCCGACGCACCAATGCTTCTTTGTTTAAATTAGCTCAAATTTACTGTTAGATTTAATATGATTACCTTGACAAACTATACATCATTAAAAAGATCTAAGACTCGAGCTTCAATTTTTAATCTTTATTTTACTCTCAACATCGTATAGTGACCGTTATTTGTTAATATGCGTCGGGAGTTATGAATATGAGAAACGGAGTCGTTACCTTTTCATTGAAATATGAGCGTCAGCTTCAGCCATTGAGAAAAAAACTCTGTACGATCATCATGAAAAAACTCCACAAAATAACATCCCTCGGGGCTTTTAGCTTAAAAACATGCACATTTGGAGAAATATTGATGGACTGTCATACGTTTATGTCAATTTTCTATACAGAGGAGTCATATTTATTCAGTTTTTACCCAAAACGCGCTGTTGTCATTAGTGATGGGTCGTTCGCGAACGAGCCGGCTCTAAGAGCCAGCTCTTTTACGTGAACGTCGGGAGCCGGCTCACATATCTGAAGAGCCGACTCTATTTTTAAAAATAAAGCCTATAGAAATTCAATCATTATGTAATGAATGATTTTAATTTTATTTAAAACAATAGACTAATAATTCAAAGAACAACACAAAAAAATATAATTATATAAGCCTAGGCGCACACACTAGTGATGGGCATTCCGGCTCTTTCGTGAGCTGGCTCGTTTGAAGAGCCGGCTCGTTTCGTGAGCCGGCTCTTTAAATAATAAACTATGATTTTGACTATGATAGGTGTGAAAACAGTTCTAATTAAATTATTAAATGAAATCATACTCGCAATGTCTCACAATTTCACAAATTGTTTTCACACCTATCATAGTCCAAGTCATAGTTAAAACATTTATTATTTAAAGAGCTGGCTCTTTTCAGTGAGCTGAGTCAAATGAGCCGGCTCACAAAAAAGAGCCGGAATGCCCATCACTAGTTGTCATTATATGAGCGCTGTATACACTGACTACTGTGTGTCCAAACCATACCCGAAGCCGGAGGGCGCTCTGTGCACCTTTAGTCTACAAATAATACAGCATGAACAAGAGGCAGTCATGTGACATACACGGACCTAACAGAGGCTACCAGACATCGCTATAATCATTGATGTAAACATACAGAATGTCACTTTTGAAAGTAATAAATACACGATTGTGACGATATGTGGTTTATCTGCGTTCTTCACGCCATGTCAGGTATTCATAATAGTAGATTATATTTATAATGCAATGCTAATCGAGATAGCTTTTCTCATTGTGCAGAATAGCCTAAAATGATATATTTTCTGTCTGATTTTTGATCCAAAGCCACATCACATCAAAGAAGGTTATTTAAAACAATCGACTAGTAAGTTTGGAGAAAAAACGTGGTTTTAATCTTATAAATTGTCATGTTTTGTTGGTGTGCTAAGCTAATATGCTAACGAGCCCAGAGATGCACCTGTTCTAATCTAAAGCTAATGCAAATAAATAATTTTTAATAGTAAAGCTCACTTTTTTTCTCTCTTTTTTTTCCAAGAAGGGCATTAGATACAGTTTGAAAGAAGGTGAAGTGAGAAGTTTGGTGAATGAAATGAGGGATTAAATCATCTTGAATAGAACATCAGTAATTATAATAGAGACAAAAGAAAAGAATAATAAGAGCCATAAGATGGCTGGAGAGGTGTGAATGTGTTCAGGGGAGACTGAAACTGAATGGGGCAGTTAGCACCGCAAACACAATATCGACAATATCATTGAATAGATGACAATAAACATCAGTTAACATTTTAGAGTCCTTTCTAAATAAAGTCTCATGACATGGTCTTGAAAAAACATGTAATAAAACTCAGAGTTTTAAACCTATCATCTTCAGATTTGAAATATAACATGGTCAGACATGTGACTTTAGCTGCAGTGCATTTCTAGATTGCCACAAGGCCAACTTCACTTTCATTTTCATAAATATATTTCATAAAAATAAATTTCTAATAACTCTTCAAAATTTCAAAGCTATTTTAAACAATTTTCTTCTTTGTGACAATAATTAATTATGAGTTTACCATAAACTGCAAAGTGTCTGCTTTCAAATGATACCTTACTTATGCTTTTAGTGCAAAGGGTTCATGAACTGTATCTGTTTTAGTTTGGGTATGTCATTTTTTTGGGATTTTCCAAAAGCGGGGGTGCTGGCTAACAGGTTAAAATATCAAAAATCCTGTCACAGGTCTACATCTGCTCTGTATTGACATTACACTGATGAAGTTTGAAGAAAATCAGGTAAAATTAAAAGAGTGAACTCAAAGCATTTTGAAAGTGACACACTTCTTGCTGCCAGTTGGTGGCGCTATAACTTTGACTCACAATAGTCACATCCATGTGATCAGACTCCTATAACAAACACACCGCTGAAGTTTCATAAACATCAATCAATGTATGCAGAAGTTATAACACACTTCCTGTTTCCCTTTTCTCACCATAAATTCGTTGCCTCGCCACGGCCAAACCGTTCGAGATATCAAAAATCCGCTGGCAATTTTTAATCATCAATGTCTTGACTTCATGCTGACCGAGTTTGGTGGCGATCGAATTAATCGTCTAGGAGGAGTATATCAAATTACAGAGCATGCGTTTTTCAAACAACCCTTAATAGCTGACTTCCTGTTGGCGTGGCGTTTAACTTAGAGCACGAAAGTTGTTCGGCCCGATGAGGTCTATATGTGTACCGATTTTCGTACTAATACGTGCAAGCGTGTTTAATATATGGACCAAATTTTCAGACTTTTTTCAAGGGGGCGCTGTCGAGCCCCCCTGCCACGCCCGGGTACCAGCCTCTGCGGCGTCCTAATGGCCGCGGATTCCAATGTGTGTGCCAATTTTCAAGAGTTTTTGAGCATGTTAAAGCCCCCAAAAAGCCCCGGAAGACGGAAAAAAGAAAAAAAATAATAACGAGCAGCGATGACGGGCCAAAGCCCGGTGGCACCGCCACCCCTGTGGCTTCAGGGCAACTGTGCATGGCGGGCAATGGGCATTTAAAACAGTTAAGCATAAAAGGACTGTCAAATTCACTCCACATTTACTGCACTACAAGGTAGCACTATAGAGCCCCTCCTCCCTGCCCGTTTCTAAGGCTTTGCCCATGTCTACTGGCTAACAATCCTGATGTGTGTGTGGAGTTTCAAACAATTTGAAGCATGCTAAGAGTCTCAAAAGCATTCAAAACCAATATAAAAGTTTGATGCGTTGCCAAGGCAACTGTGTTTGAGATATCACAAATCTTTTCAAAGGTCTACATCTGACATGTTTTGACATTATTTAAATGAAGTTTGAAGCAAATAGGGTAAACATAAGATGGTGATCTCAAAGCATGCTGAAAGTAACACATTTCCTGCTGCCAGTTGGTGGCGCTATAACTTTGACTCACAATAGTCACATCTATGTGATCAGCCTTGTAGAACGAAGACTAAGCTGAAGTTTCATCAAAATCAATTAATGTATGCAGAAGTTATAACACTTTGTTTCCCTTTTCTTGCCATAAACTCGTTGCCTCGCCACGGCCAAACCGTTTGAGATATCCAAAATCCGTTTGCAATTAAACAACTTCAATGTGGTAGCAACAAGTTAAAAAAAGTTTGGTGTAAATTGGATAAACCCTGTAGGAGTAGAAGTATAAAATTCATAGCCTGTTTTTTCAAAAAATTAACATTCAAACCAAAATAGCTGACTTCCTGTTGGTCGGAGCTAATGAATGTAAATTAGAAAATTGTCCGGCTTGATGAGAACAATATGTGTACCGAGTTTGGTGACTGTAGGAAAAACTAACCCCCCCACTTTTGCCAAAAGGTGGCGCTACTGAGTCCCTCCACCACGCCCATTTCTATGGCTTTGTCCATGTCTACTGGTTGACAATATTGATGTGTGTGTCGAGTTTCATGCAATTTGAAGCATGTTAAGAGCCTCAAAAACACTCAAGAATATTATTACAGTTTGACCTGTTTCCATGGCAACAATATTTCAAATATCAAAAATCCTGTCATAGGTCTACATCTGCTGTGTATTGACATTACACTGATGAAGTTTGAAGCAAATCAGGTAAAAATAAGAGGGTGATCTCAAAGCATTTCAAAAAGTGATACACTTCCTGCTGCCAGTTGGTGGCGCTATAACTTTGACTCACAATAGTCACATCCATGTGATCAGACTACTACAACCAACACACTCGTGAAGTTTCATAAAGATCAATATATGTATGCAGACGTTATAACACATTTCCTGTTTCCTTTTTCTCGCCATAAATTCGTTGCCTCGCCACGGCCAAACCGTTCGAGATATCAAAAATCCGCTTTCAATTTTTTTTTTTTTTTTTTTGTATATTCTTTTTATTAAACATTTTGATTATTACAAAAAACAAACAAACAAAAAACAAACAAACAAAAAAAAAAAAAAAAAAAAAAAAAAACATTAAAACAAAAACAAGCACAGGAAATAATTAACATCTATGAACATGTGGACAATTTACATACAGCATTTCGTCATATGATTGTATCTAAATTTTATCCAGTTTTTGTTTATGACCGTTTAATCTTTAGACACTTTAAAATATTCTCCCATTTTTTAAACAGGTGTGTTTTACCATTGAGACAATACCTCAATCTTTCTAGAGTTACAACTTCAGATATCATAGATTTCCACATCTGAGTAGAGGGGGCATCACTACCAACCCATTTGACCATTATAGCCTTTCGAGCCAACATTAGGAGAAACTGAACAATCTCTTTGTGAGCTCTCAGAGGGTCAGGTATAAGCCCCAGTAGGCACATGAGCGGGCTGAGTGGAGCGGTCTGTCCTATCACCAAACTGATTTCACTGCATACTTCCTGCCAGAATACCTCAATGTTCTTGCACTCCCAAAGACAATGATATCTGGTGCCCTTAGCTGAATTACATTTAGGACAATTCGGAGAAACACCTGGGGTATATTTACTATATATATAAGGTGATATGTAAACATTATGTAGAATATTGAACTGCATTTCTTTATATCTATTACAGATTGATATTCTAGAAGGTAGTCTTACTATTTCCTCCCATGACTCAGAGTCAATTGACATTTTAAGCAGCGTATTCCAAGTTGTTCGTAAATGTTTCAGTTTGTCTACCATTATAGTCTGTAGCTCAGAATAGAATCTAGACACAAAACGTCCTCGTTTCCGGCATTCAAGTAGAGTTTTTTCAAGCAGGTAACAGTTTGTTGGTAGCTCCAGGGATCCAATCTTTGATTTTACGTAATGCCTGATCTGGAGATATTTATAGAAGTCTTTGGCAGGTATATTATATTGAGATCTTATATCTTCAAATGTCTTAAATTTACCTTTGTCCCACAAATCATACATTCTCTTAATACCAGTTTCCTGCCATGACTTGAGATTGAGACCAGCATCCTTTGCTGTTAAATCTGGTATATCTACCAAAATTGCAAGAAAGTTAAGAGTCTTAGGCTTCACAAATAATTTCTTCAAAATACTCCATGTCTTGATAACATTATTAACTAGGTAATTGTCTTTAACAGCAGGAGGCAGTTCTCTTGCACGTTTATCTAATAAGTTTATAAGACAAAAGGGTTGGCTAATTACTTTTTCAATCTCAAGCCACGGTGTCACATCTTGTTCAGTTGCCCACTCTGAAACAATTCTAGCATGAATAGACAGTACATAGTTCTCAATCTTTGGTAAGCCCCACCCACCCTGTTGTTTTGGAAGTTGTAAAGTATCCATTTTAAGCTTAGGTTTTCTGCCTGCCCAGATAAAGTCTGATATCAGTTTATTAATGTCCTTAAGATCATTTGGATTCAAAAACACAAAAAGCATTGACACTTGATAGGAAATTTTTGGAAGTATGATCATTTTAATAAGGTTAATCCTACCAAGCATTGATAAAGGAAGCTTGTTCCAACTTATAACTTTTTCTTTTATGTGATTAATTAAAGGATTGACATTCTCCGCATACAACTGATCAACTCTGGGTGTGATTTTTATTCCTAGATACTTAAATCCTTTAGGTGCCCAGCAAAAGGGTTTAACGTAAGCAGGCTCGACCTGAACACCGTTTGTTAAAGGCATTATTTCTGACTTTTCAAAATTTACCTTATATCCTGATATTTGTCCAAATTCTTTAATACAATCAATCAATGCTGGAAGTGATTTATCGGGGTCTGTCAGAGTTAAAAGAATATCATCGGCATATAATAAAATTTTGTGCTGTTTTCTTCCTATTAAAGTTCCTCTTATATTTATATTTTGTCTGACGGCTATCGCAAGCGGCTCTATAGCCAGTGAAAACAGCAAAGGTGATAAAGGACTGCCCTGAGCAGTACCACGTGTAATTTAAATTGGCCCTAATAATAAACGGAGCAATTCCAATAGGGTCTCACACCATCGGTACTCGGGCCCTAATAATAATAATAATAACGGAGCAATTCCAATAGGGTCCTCACACCATCGGTGCTCAGGCCCTAATAATCCTAAAGAAAACAAAAGGGCCTTCAGCCCTTACAGGGCTTTGGCCCTAATAATAATAATCCTAAAGAAAACAATAGGGCCTTCAGCCCCTTGGGCTTTGGCCCTAATAATAAATATAGCTGCGAGCAGCGATGACCTGCCAAAGCCCGGTGGCACCGCCACCCCGGTTGCTTCAGGTCAGCTGTGCACGGCGGGCAATGTGCATTTAAAACGATTAAACATAAAAGGACTATGTCAATTTCAAACCACATTTACTGCAACGGCTGATGCTCCTATGATGACAAACCACAAAAGCCACATGCATGAGATCGTTTAAATTGAGATGACTTTCATGTCACAGAATGTTATAAGTCTATTTCAAATGAGTGCAGAATATCATCATAATCTGAAATGTCTGGGTTTTTTCTCATTGCGAGTTCAGGCTGCATGATTTTAGCCCCGATTTTAGCTCGCAGACAGGTTTTGTGAAATCGCAGACAAATGCCCGAAATCACAGGCAAATCAGTGCTCTGTTATGCGAGTGCTCTGTCACAGTCTCTCCAACCATTTCCTCCTCCATATTCTTCTTTTATTTTTCTTGTTTCGCTGCAAATCAGCACACAGGCCATTTGTATTGCAAGCTTCTTGCGGGTTACGTTTTTAATAATAAACCCAGTCTCACTTGAGAACTCCGGTCTTGCATACGTGATATTGTGTTGTTTCCTTGTCACATCTCCCGTGTGTTTGGTTGTGAAACGTAGTTTGAGTGCCAGACAGATGTGTCGGCGATTCTTCCTATTCTAAATTCATGCAGTGTGACACCTTCTGTCACCGATCCATCATGCATTTTGAACACAACAGCAACTGAATCGAAAGCGAAAGTAATGCAGTGTGAAAAGGACAGTGACCAGACTAGTTTGAAAATCATGCAGTCTGAAGTCGGCTTCAGACAACCCCTATAAAAATTCTAGACCAAATTATATACTGTTATTTGTGCAAACTCCACAATGCTCTGAAATAACTAATCCAGCCATAATGTGAATCTGTGATTGCTGATGTTGTATAATCCTCACACTTCTATTCATGTGTTTTTTGACCTCCATGAGCTGTTGTTTGTGCACCAATCTTATGCACCAAAAGCATGCATTCATTTAATTTTAATATGTGTGGTATAAGATAAAAAATAAAATGGAAAAATAATAAATAATAAATAGAGCCAAATCACAGAACCTGCAAAGACAATTTTAATGTCAGTCTCAGGTATTAATAAGGTTCATGTCTTGAATTTTCTGCTCACTTATGCAAGTTTATTTTAAACAGCCACTTTCATAATCATGTGAAATTTTACTGAAACAGGGTTTTTTAATAAATTTGAATTATATCAGTAAATAAATAATTCAAAAATTCTCATTGTAATTGTTAAAAATAAATAACTAAATATTTAGAAAAAATAAGACTGTAAAGCACACATATGCATACCAAGGTCTACATTCACCATGTCTTGACATTATTCTGGTGAAGTTTGAAGCAAATCGGATAAAAATAAGATGGTAATCTCAAAGCATTTTGAAAGTGACACACTTCTTGCTATCAGTTGGTGGCGCTATAACTTTGACTCACAATAGTCACATCCATGTGATCGGACTACTACAACCAACACACTCGTGAAGTTTCATAAAGATCAATCAATGTATGCAGAAGTTATAACACACTTCCTGTTTCCCTTTTCTCGCCATAAATTTGTTGCCTCGCCACGGCCAAACCGTTCGAGATATCAAAAATCCGCTGGCAATTTTTCATCATCAATGTCTTTACTGCATGCTGACCGAGTTTGGTGGTGATCGGATGTGTCGCCTAGGAGGAGTATATCAAATTCCAGAGCATGCATTTTTCAAACAACCCATAATAGCTGACTTCCTGTTGAGGTCACGTATAACTTTGAGTACGAAAGTTGTTCGGCCCGATGAGGTCTATATGTGTACCGAGTTCTAGACTTATATGTGCAAGCGTGTTTGATATATGGACCAAGTTTTCGGGCGCAATTCAAGGGGGCGCTGTCGAACCCCCCTGCCACGCCCAGGTACCAGCTTCTGTCCGGCTGTAATGGCCGCGGGTTCTGACCCGTGTGCAAAATTTCAAGAGTTTTTGAGCATGTTAAGGGCCCCAAAAACAAAAAAACAAAAAAATAATAAATATAGCTGCGAGCAGCGATGACGGGCCAAAGCCGGTGGCACCACCACCACGGTGGCTTCAGGTCAACTGTGCACGACGGGCAATGGCCATTGAAACGGTTAAACATAAAAGGACTATGTCAATTTCACACCACATTTACTGCAGCGGCTGATGCTGCTATGATGACAAATCACATGCATGAGATCGTTTAAAGGTTTTGTGAAATCACAGGCAAATCGGTGCCGGTTCACGCGAGTGACAATCACACAGTGTTCATGAGCAAAGACGCGATCTGAGAGAATCGGCAACGAGTCGCTGACGCCTGCGAGATATTTGGCACGCTAAATATCTGAACCTGTCTGCGATTCAAAATCCTGCTGTGTGAAAAGTGTTCTGACTGAAAACTACATCGGCAATGACTGACAGCCAATGAGAGGGCAAGATACAGAGCAGCGGGGAGTTATAGACCACAATATCAGCAAGCATAGCTTTGTACACATAAACATTACAATTCTAGCAAACAGAAACAAAGCACAAACATTTTCTTGATCATCTGCAACAGCAGCACATTGAAAAGTTATGTATTTACCTCCAACTCTCGATGCAGAACACACAATCCACAGTCTCCCCAACCCTTTCCTCCTCCATATTCTTCTTTTCTTTTTCTTGTTTTCGCTGCAAATCAGCGCACAGGCAATTCGTATTGCAAGCTTCTTGCGGGCTACCATTTTTAATAATAAACCCAGTCTCACGTGAGAACTCTTGCACGCATGATATCACGTTGTTTTCTTGTCACATCTCCCGTGTGTTTGGTTGTGAAACATAGTTTGCGTGCCAGACAGAGTTGTCTGCAATTCTTCCTATTGTAAAGTCATGCAGTGTGAAACCTTCTGTCTCCGATCCATCGTGCAGTTTGAACACAGCAGCGACTGAATGCTGGCCAAGATAGTCATGCAGTGTGAAAAGAACAATGACCCGACTACTTTGAAAATGATGCAGTCTGAAAAAAATAATCCAGCCTTAATGTGAATGTCTGTGGTTGCTGATGTTGTATAATCCTCACTCTTCTCTTCATGTGTTTTTTGACCTCCCTAGCTGTTGTTTGTGCACCAATCTTATGCACCAAAAGCATGCTTTAATTTAATTTTAATATGTGTGGTATAAGATAAAAAATAAAATGAAAAAAATAATAAATAGAGCCAAATCTCAGAACCTGCCAAGACAATTTTAATGTCAGTCTCAGGTAATAATAAGGTAAATGTCTAGATTTTTCTGCTCACTTATGCAAGTTTTATTTTAAACAGAAACTTTTATAATCATGTGAAATTTTATTTTAATAAATTTGAATTATATCAATAAATAATGAATTAAAAAATTATTTTAGAAAATTATTTAGAAAACTATTCCTGTACCAATAGGGATATAGTGTTATAGTTCAATTTCAAATGAGTGTGAAGTTATCATTTGCAGCGTGTTCTTATGTTTTAATTAACCTAATTATAAAACTAATAATGTAATACTATGTTGTCAGTGGCCTACAAATGCACTGGCTTGATTAGCTGCTTCAGGTGTGTTTGAGTCTGAGAATAAAATAAGTCTGCAAAACTCTCTCTCTCTCTCTCTCTCTCTCTCTCTCTCTCTCATTCAAACACACACACACTGGTGTGAGGTGTCAGGGGGAGAGGAGGGGGGAATGTGAGTTGCACATAGAGAGAGTGCCTATGCCTATGTGTGTGCGTGAAAAATCCACATTCAAACAAAAATATCTGACTTCCTGTTGGTCTGAGCTAATGACTGTAAAATAGAAAGTTATCAGTCTTGATGAGATCAATATGTATGCCGAGTTTGGTGACTGTAGATTAAACTAACCCCCCGACTTTTGTCAAAAGGTGGCGCTATATAGGCCCTGCTCTCTGCCCGTTTCTAAGACTTTGCCCATGTCTACTGTATGACAATATTGATGTGTGTGTCGAGTTTCATCCAAATTGAAGCATGTTAAGAGCCTCAAAAAATCCCAAGAATATTATGAAAGTTTGACGTGTTGCCATGGCAACAGTATTTAAGATATGACAAATGCAGTAACAGGTCTACATCTGCCATGTTTTGACATTATTGTGATGAAGTTTGAAGCAAAACGGGTGAAAATAAGAGGGTGATCTCAAAGCATTTTGAAAGTGACACACTTCCTGCTGCCAGTTGGTGGCGCTATAACTTTGATTCACAATAGTCGCATCCATGTGATCAGACTCCTATAATGAACACACCGCTGAAGTTTCATAAACTTCAATTAATGTATGTAGACGTTATAACACATTTCGTGTTTCCCTTTTCTCGCCATAAATTCGTTGCTTCACCACGGCCAAACCGTTCGAGATATCAAAAATCTGCTGGCAATTTTTCATCATCAATGTCTTGACTTCATGCTGACCAAGTTTGGTGGTGATCGGAATAATCTCCTAGGAGGAGTATATCAAATTCCAGAGCATGCGTTTTTCAAACAACCCGTAATAACTGACTTCCTGTTGAGGTGGCGTTTAACTTAGAGCACGAAAGTTGTTTGGCCCGATGAGGTCTATATGTGTACCGAGTTTTATACTTGTATGTGCAAGCGTGTTTGATATATAGACCATGTTTTCGGACCCCATTCAAGGGGGCGCTGTCGAGCCCCCCTGCCACGCCCGGGTACCAGCTTCTGCCCGGCCCTGTTGGCCGCGGATTCCAATGTGTGTGCAAATTTTCAAGAGTTTTCGAGCATGGTAAGGGCCCCAAAAATGCCAGAATAGTCGGAAAAAAAATAATAATAAATATAGCTGCGAGCAGCGATGACGGGCCAAAGCCCGGTGGCACCGCCACCCCGGTGGCTTCAGGGCAACTGTGCACAGCGGGCAATGGGCATTTAAAACAGTTAAGCTTAAAAGGACTATGTCAAAATCACATCACATTTACTGCACTATAAGGTGCCGCTATAGAGCCCCTCCTCCCTGGCCGTTTCTAAGGCTTTGTCCATGTCTACTGGCTAACAATCCTGATGTGTGTGTGGAGTTTCAAACAATTTGAAGCATGCTAAGAGTCTCAAAAGCATTCAAAACGAATATTAAAGTTTCATGCGTTGCCAAGGCAACTGTGTTTGAGATATCACAATTCTTTTAAAAGGTCTACATCTGACATGTTTTGATATTATTTAAATGAATTTTGAAGCAAATAGGGTAAAACTAAGATGGTGATCTCAAAGCATGCTGAAAGTAACACATTTTCTGCTACCATTTGGTGGCGCTATAACTTTGACTCACAATAGTCACATCTTTGTGATCAGCCTTGTAGATCGAAGACACAGCCGAAGATTAATCAAAATCAATTAATGTATGCAGAAGTTATAACACTTTGTTTCCCTTTTCTTGCTATAAATTCGTTGCCTCACCACGGCCGAATCATTTGAGATATCCAAAATCCGTTTGCAATTAAACAACTTCAATGTATTAGCACCAAGTTAAAAAAGTTTGGTGTAAATTGTATAAACCCTGTTGGAGTAGTAGTATTAAATTCAAAGCCTGTTTTTTCAAAAAATTAACATTCAAACCAAAATAGCTGACTTCCTGTTGGTCGGAGCTAATGAATGTAAATTAGAAAATTGTCTGGCTTGATGTGGCCAATATGTGTACCAAGTTTGGTGACTGTAGGAAAAACTAACCCCCCACTTTTGTCAAAAGGTGGCGCTACTGAGCCCCTCCACCACGCCCATTTCTATGGCTTTGTCCATGTCTACTGGTTGACAATATTGATGTGTGTATCGAGTTTCATGCAATTTGAAGCATGTTAAGAGCCTCAAAAACACTCAAGAATATTATTACAGTTTGACCTGTTGCCATGGCAACAATATTTCAAATATCAAAAATCCTGTCATAGGTCTACATCTGCTGTGTATTGACATTACACTGATGAAGTTTGAAGCAAATCAGGTAAAAATAAGAGGGTGATCTCAAAGCATTTCAAAAAGTGATACACTTCCTGCTGCCAGTTGGTGGCGCTATAACTTTGACTCACAATAGTCACATCCATGTGATCAGACTACTACAACCAACACACTCGTGAAGTTTCATAAAGATCAATATATGTATGCAGACGTTATAACACATTTCCTGTTTCCTTTTTCTCGCCATAAATTCGTTGCCTCGCCACGGCCAAACCGTTCGAGATATCCAAAATCCCCTGTCAATTTTTAATCATCAGTGTCTTGACTTCATGCTGACCGAGTTTGGTGGCGATCGGATTAATCGTCTAGGAGGAGTATATCAAATTCCAGAGCATGCGTTTTTCAAACAACCCTTAATAGCTGACTTCCTGTTGGCGTGGCGTTTAACTTAGAGCACGAAAGTTGTTTGGCCCGATGAGGTCTATATGTGTACCGAGTTTCATACTAATACGTGCAAGCGTGTTTAATATATGGACCAAATTTTCAGACTTTTTTCAAGGGGGCGCTGTCGAGCCCCCCTGCCACGCCCGGGCAGCCTCTGCGGCGTCCTAATGGCCGCGGATTCCAATGTGTGTGCCAATTTTCAAGAGTTTTTGAGCATGTTAAGGCCCCCAAAAAGCCCCGGAAGACGGAAAAAATAAATAAATAAATAAATAAATAAATAATAATAATCCTTAGAAGAACAAGAGGGCCCTGCACGCTAATTCGCTTGGGCCCTAATAATCCTTAGAAGAACAAGAGGGCCCTGCGTGCTAATTCGCTTGGGCCCTAATAATCCTAAAGAAAACAATAGGGCCTTCAGCCTTTTACAGGGCTTTGGCCCTAATAATAATAATAATCCTAAAGAAAACAATAGGGCCTTCAGCCCCTTGGGCTTTGGCCCTAATAATAATAATAAACGGAGCAATTCCAATAGGGTCCTCACACCATCGGTGCTCGGGCCCTAATAATAATAAACGGAGCAATTCCAATAGGGTCCTCACACCATCGGTGCTCGGGCCCTAATAATAATAATCCTTAGAAGAACAAGAGGGCCCTGCGTGCTAATTCGCTTGGGCACTAATAATAATCCTAAAGAAAACAATAGGGCCTTCAGCCCTTTACAGGGCTTTGGCCCTAATAATCCTTAGGGGATCAAGAGAGCCCTGCGCGTTAATTCGCTTGGGCCCTATTTACGAGCTTCCCATTGGTATTTACGACATTGTGGTGGTATTAATGTCAGTTCTGCTAGTAAATACAATCTTTCCGACATGACTTGAACGCACCATAAATATGGCACAAAACAGGAAACTCTCGCAGGAGATAACGTAGAAATAAACATATGAAAAAAAACATCCTCTCATAAACAAGGCAGAACAACAATTAATATCCAATTCAAACATCAACAGCAAATATCATGTATACACTTTAAATAATACATTAACTCATCATTTCAACGCTTTTTGAACTTATTGACACTTAATCGTCACATTTCATGACATCTCATTAGCTCGTTAGCACTTTCACACTTCACATATATTCAAAGAAACAAGCTCATTTGCAACACTCCGATTCTCTGTTGGATTGCATCAGCTTTTATTCCACAAATCCTTGCCTCGTCGACTTCTCACCCCGATGACCGCTTCATGTGGCCACATCCTTTCAGAAATATGATCTATTTATTGCATTTAATCTCTTTTCTCTCTATATTAAAAGCTTTTACAGAGGGTCTCTGAATAGTACTATGTGCAGCTGCTTGCTTCGTCAGACTCGTTCTCTCTCTCTGCCTCTCATGCTGACAGTGCAGCATGTGGGCGGGCCTTATGAGAGTGCTGCTAACATTGGCTCTTAGGAGATTCAGTCACTGAAATGAGAGCCGTGATTGGACAAAACAGTTTTCCTTCTGGAACTTTCCTCTCTTTTTTTTCTTTTCCCTAGCTTTCTTTAAATCAACCTGATTACCCGGGTTACAAGTGTTATAGTTCATTTTCAAATGAGTGTGAAGTTATCACTTGCAGTTTGTTTTTATATTTTAATTAACCTAATTATCAAGCTAATAATGTAATACTATGTTGTCAGTGTATGAGGGGCCGTACAAGCCATAATTCATTCTGGCACTCTCACATACATTCTCCTTTCTTATACATACATTTTTACTCTCACACACATACATTCTCCTTTCACACACATACATTTTAATCTCACACACATACATTCTCCTTTCACACACATACATTTTACTCTCACACACATACATTCTCCTTTCACATACATACATTTTTACTCTCACACACATACATTCTCCTTTCACACACACATACACTTTTATTCTCACATACAAACATTCTCCTTTCACATACATACATTTTTACTCTCACACACAAACATTCTCCTTTCACACACATACATTTTACTCACACGCATACATTCTCCTTTCACACAGACATACACTTTTATTCTCACATACATACATTCTCCTTTCACATACATACATTTCTACTCTCTCACACACTTACATTCTCCTTTCACACACATACATTCTTCTTTCACATACATACATTTCTACTCTCACATACATACATTATCCTTTCACACACATACATTTCTACTCTCTTACACACTTACATTCTCCTTTCACATTTTCATATGTAAATTTTGGGTTGTTTTTTGCCCAAGGGCTGGGTAAACATAGGACAGAACACAGGTTGGGCTAATTCTACCCAGCATAAAGGGTTGATTTTATTAATTATTTTTTTTTCTATGATATAGTTTATTTAGTACTTACAGATTAAATTATCTAAACCAGTGGTTCCCAGCCTTTTTAGCCTCAAGTACCCCCACAACTCCATCAATAAGGCTCAAGTACCCCTTTATCGACAGTAAACAAAAATGTGGCGTTTATATTTTAACCCTTTAAGACCTGAAGGCTTTTTTAGAGTTTTTTTTTCTGAGTGACACACAAAAGTAAAGACTCATAACTCCAAAACTCTAGCAAGGAGAGTCAAAAGGTAGGTATCATTTGATAGAAAACATTTTAAATTTTAAGAAAATATAAATTACATGACATTTGGATATTTTCTTGCTGAGAAACAGCTGATAAAAGACAAAAAAATATATATATAATTTTTTTAAAATAATTGTTCTTTTTTTTATTTGACATGGAATAACTCAGGAACACAATAAGTTCGCTAAAAAATTCTTTTTTGGTGATGCTCTCCTATATGTGAGCTGCATCTGGTTCAATTTCGTAGTGATAGCATAAAGAATAGTTTGAAAAATTGTTGTTCATTTTTTCTGCAGCCAGGTGGCGCCAACGGGCGGTAAACTCCGGTTTAGTGGTGCTTCTCAGTACTCGTTAGGAGTTTTTCAAAATGGTTAGATGCATTAAAAAGATGAGATTCTAAGCTTTAAAATGATATCTATTTTGTGTTATTCCACATTGGAAAACGAACATGGATGGGTCCGGAAACATTGGATACACACTGCATCCCGGAGAGATGAGAGACATGTTTTTAGCCAAGTATGTTAAATAATTCCGTGAGTAATATCTTGTGATCAACGCAATATATTATATTGATTTTGGATTCATTTTAATCTTGAGAATCTGCTTTAAATATTGATGTGCAATTTTTTATGATCTGTGCATTTTTCATGAAGTTATGAGCACGTGAAATATACATACTTGTATTCAGTTAGCGGCTGTGCTATTTTTGTTGTGAACGCATATTACTCAGACTCATTAGAGGGTGAAAACAATACAACAGAAGCATGTTGGAGGCTTGGTATGAAAGTTTAAAGTCTCTGGTTTTGTATGCAAAAAGAATTTTTGTGCTACCTATATGGATTCAATTTTTATTGGCTTTTAAAGTGAGACACACAAATGGGAGCGCCGACGCTCCATCCGGTCTTAAGGGGTTAATGCAGTTGTAACAATTACCTAATTTACCAATGAACCAGTTTTATTGATTACAATTCAGACTTGAAGATATTGGGACATTTTAAATAAGAAACACAATGTAATTGTAAATGTAATTGGACATTCCAGCACTTCAAATGTTATTTTAAATATGATGACAAAAAAATATTTATTCATCCTTCAGAGATTGTCCCCATTTGTAAAACTGAAAGTTTGAAAACAAACACTTTTATTTAAAAATAAAGACACGAAAAATAGGCTGCCACTATAACCAGTAGATGGCGGTAGATAAGCACTTATTGGCTTATAAAGTTAAGCACTTTATGCACTAAAGTAGGAAAAGTCAAAGTCGTTCAAATCTTTAAATTACAATGTGTCTACTACGCTTTTTATGAGAGGATTTGTGAGCATAGGACTTACTAAACTGGCACTAAAAAGAAACTTATTCAATGTTTTGAGGGATATTGAGCTAAGTTTAACAAACAATTCTGATTGGCCATTATTTTCAACAGTAAAGCATGTGCTTGGCTACAATACTCAATGCTGCAAAATCATGTTATAAATAGACACATTTGCAGCTATTAACGCGCCAGGTTGGGTTGAAGCTGGGGCGACTGAATGAACTCAGCACGTCTATTACACTTAAGCGACAGGTGACATTAAAACGCTCAATGTACTAAGTGATATTAACAGACCAAACTTAGTAGCTAAAAATCATATTAATAAAGTCTACTACAGAAAAGCAGTTGAGCCCAGGAATTTGAATTTTCCTCCCATAGAACATGGCTTATTGTACCAAGACAGTGATATTAAATGACCAAACCAAGTAAACATCATACTAATATACCATACATGTACAGCAAAGCAGATGAGCCCAGAATATAATCGCAATTCGTTTAATTACACGTTTTCCTCCCATAGAAAACCGTTATAAAGAAAAAGCTTAACGTCGCTTAATGTAGCCTACTGACTGATCAAAGATCAAATTCTGCACAAAACAATTATTCTATATAGTATTCTTTTAGTATAGTGTTGACTAAGTTTGGTCTTTTAATGTCACTGTCTAACATTAATCCTCGTTAAGCGTTTTCTTTATGGGAGGAAAATGCTTAACATGTAATTAAACGTGTTGCATTCATATTCTAGGCTCATCTGCTTTTCTGTACAAGTTATGTGTTTTAGAATGTCCCAGCGACAGGAATGAACAAACCAAGCAAAATCTAAATCTTTTTCGTACCCCCGGTTGGGAATCACTGATCTAAACATGTGTAAAATACTGCGGTCACACACAACCACTGGTTTATGACAGCTTTATTTTCGATACAGTTCTTAATACAGCTTATTTTATATAGTTTTTACCATGCCTAAAAATATATTTAACAAACATTAGAAGTATTAGAAGTAAAAATGATACATTTAGGTCTAAAAGTTATTCATGTGTAATCAAAAGTCGCGTCCCGTTTCCACAGTAATGATGCTGCTTCTCCTGCCGGAGATGGGCTCGCGTTCGGCGGCGGAACTCATTTCAGACCACCGCCCTCCGTCTCACTCGTAGCCGAAAGATGCTTTGGCTGCTTCCATAACCTGCCCATAAACAATCAGTGCACAGTTCTGAGAACATATTTCAATATCCAAAGTATTTATATTCAGTATCTTTGGGAATAAATTGATAATTTTACGCAAGGCATCAAGTGTTTCCTTCATCCGAAAGACGGATGCGACACTCGTTAACTGACATCGCATCCCTGTAGTTTGCTTTGCATTAAATAAAATGATTTACAGCACAGCAACGATTTTATAGATGAAATAAAACATACACAAACCTGTATTTCATAGACAAAATGCATCAAGTTGGCGGGGCGGGGCAGCGCTGAGAAGCTGAACGTCACGTGATGATCGCGCCTGACCTGCCTTCAGTTTCCATCATACTCCTTCCGTTTCCATCATACTCTTTCTCACACACATACATTCTACTCTCACACACATACATTCTACTCTTACATACACATATTTTCTTCAGACATGCATGTGTGAGAGTAGAATATGTATATGTATGTGAGAGGAGAATATATATAATGTATGTGAAAGGAGAATGTATGTATGTGAGAGTAGAATATATATGTATGTGAAAAGGAGAATGTATGTATGTGAAAGTAGAATGTATGTATGTGAGAGAAGAATATATATGTATGTGAGAGTAGAATGTATGTATGTGAGAGGAGAATGTATGTATGTGAAAGTAGAATGTATATATGTGAGAGTAGAATATATATGTATGTGAGAGTAGAATGTATGTGTGTGAAAGGAGAATGTACTGTATATGTGAGAGTGCCAGAATGAATTTTGGCTTGATTGGCTCTTCATATCAGTGGCCTACAAATAAACTGGCTTGATTAGCTGCTTCAGATGTGTTTGATCAGGGTTGGGATTAAACTCACAGTGAGTCTACAATAAAAAGGGTTAAAGAACTGATCAAGGATGTAAAACTCTCTCTCTCTCTCTCTCTCTCTCTCTCTCTCACTCAATCACTCAATCACACACACACACACAGACTGGTGTGAGGAGGGAGGGGGTAGGGGGGTTGGACAGAGAAAGACCCTACGTCTATGTGTGTGTGTGAAAAATCCACATTCAAACCAAAATATCTGACTTCCTGTTGGTCGCAGCTAATGACTGTAAATTAGAAAGTTGTCCAGCTTAATGAGAACAATACGTGTCCTGAGTTTGGTGACTGTAGGTTAAACTAACCCCCCCACTTTTGTCAAAAGATGGCGCTATAGAGGCCCTGCTCCCCACCTGTTTCTACGGCTTTGCCCGTGTCTACTAGTTGACATCTCTGACGTTTGTATCGAGTTTCAATATGTTTCAAAATGCTTCAATTTGAAGCATGCTAAGTGTCTCAAAAGCATCCATAATGAAAATTAAAGTTTGATGCGTTGCCATGGCAACAGTGTTTGAGATATCATGATTCTTTTCACAGGTCTATATCTGCTGTGTATTGACATTACACCGATGAAGTTTGAAACAAAACAGGTAAAAAAAAAATAGGGTGATCTCAAAGCATTTTGAAAGTGACACACTTCCTGCTGCCAATTGGTGGTGCTATAACTTTGACTCACAGCAGTGACATTCATGTGATAAGACTCCTATAACGAACACACAGGTGAAGTTTCATAAAAATCAATCAATGTATGCAGACGTTATAACACATTTCGTGTTTCCCTTTTCTCGCCATAAATTCTTTGCCTCGCCACGGCCAAACCATTCGAGATATCAAAAATCCGCTCGCAATTTAGCATCCTCAATGTCTTAACTCCATGCTGACCGAGTTTGGTGGTGAACGGATTAATCATCTAGGAGGAGTATATCAAATTCCAGAGCATGCGTTTTCCAAACAACCCATAATAACTGACTTCCTGTTGAGCTGGCGTATAACTTAGAGCATGAAAGTTGTTAGGCCCGATGAGGTCTATATGTGTACCGAGTTTCATATTAATACGTGCAAACGTGTTTGATATATGGACCAATTTTTTAGGCACCATTCAGGGGGGCGCTGTCGAGCCCTCCTGCCACGCCCGGGCACCAGCTTCTGCCCGGCCCTGATGGCCAATGATTCCGATGTGTGTGCAAAGTTTCAAGAGTTTTTGAGCATGTTAAGGCCCCCCAAAACCCCAAAAACTTAGAAAAAAAATATTTTTCCTAAAGAAAACAAAAGGGCCTTCAGCCTGTGGCTTTGGCCCTAATAATCCTTAGGGGATCAAGAGGGCCCTGCGTGCTAATTTGCTTGGGCCCTAATAATAATCCTAAGAAGAACAAGAGGGCCATTCGCCATTTCATTGGCTTGGGCCCTAATAAAGAAAACAATAGGGCCTTCAGCCATTCGGCTTTAGCCCTAAAAAGAATCCTTAGGGGAACAAAAGGGCCCTTCGCCATTACATTGGCTTGGGCCCTAATAATAATCCTTAGGGGATCAAGAGGGCCCTTCGCCATTTCATTGGCTTGGGCCCTAATAATCCTAAAGAAAACAATAGGGCCTTCAGCCATTCGGCTTTGGCCCTAATAATAATCCTTAGGGGATCAAGAGGGCCTTGCGCGCTAAGGTTTTTTTCTCATGGCGAGTTCAGACTGCATGATTTTAGCCCCGATTTTGGCTCACCGACAGGTTTTGTGAAATCGCAGACAAATGCCTGAAATCACAGACAAATTGGTGCTCATTCACGCGAGTGACAATCACGCAGTGTCAATGAGCAAAGACGTGATCTGAGAGAATCGCCGACGAGTCGCCGACGTCCGTAAGATATGTGACATGCTAAATATCTGGACCTGTCGGCGATTCAAAATCCTGCTGTGTGAAAAGTGTTCTGACTGAAAACTACATCAGCAATGACTGACAGCCAATGAGAGAGCAAGATACAGAGGAGCAGGGAGTTCGGGGAGGAGTTATAGACCACAATATCAGCAAGCATGGCTTCGTACACATAAACATTACAATTCTATCAAACAGAGCCAAAGCACAAACATTTGCTTGACCATCCTCTACAGCAGCACATTGAAAAGTTATGTATTTACCTCCAACTCACTGATGCACCATCGGTGCATTGAAGATGCCCCGTCTTCTTATAAGTCCGACGTCTGGCAGCATTTTGGTTTTCCAGTCACACGACAGGACGATGGTAAAAAAAAAAAAAAAAATACAGACAAAATTACAGACAAAACACAAATATAGCTTTGACACTTGTCAAAGCTATATTACAGTCACGGCGCATTTTATTAAAAGTTTCATGCTTCAGACTCGACCGCTTTTTTTAATCACACACTGGACCAAACATAGCCGAAGTTTTAAAAGCGTCTATACAATGGGATCTTGAAAGGGCTTCTCATAGTAGTGCTGTTGTTACTGACAACTCACACAACATGGAGGTGGCAGTGAGAGAAGCCGGGTTGTCACCGCATATTAAGTGTTTTGTGCACACATCGAATCTTGCGTCGCAAGCAGGTTTAAATGTTTCTTGCGTCATTCGCTTGCTTGATCGCGTGCCACTGCAACAGCTGCAATGTAATATAAGTCTAATGTGTCCCCTGAATGTGTCTGTGAAGTTTCAGCTCAAAATATCCCATAGATTTTTTTTTTTATAATTTTTTTTAACTGCCCATTTTGGGGCGTCATTAACTATGCACGATTCAGGCTGCGGCCCCTTTAAATCGTGTGCTCCCTGCCCCCCGAGCTCTCGACTATAATACAATGCATTTACCAAATTCACACAGCTAATATAACCCTCAAATGGATCTTTACAAGATGTTCGTCATGCTTACTGCATACATGCATCAGATCATGTATGTATAGTATTTATTTGGATGTTTACATTTGATTCTGAATTTGTTTGAGGCTGTGCTTCGTGGCTAAAGCTAACATTACACACTGTTGGAGAGATTTATAAAGAATGAAGTTGTGTTTATGCATTATACAGACTGCAAGTGTTTAAAAATAAAAATAGCGACGGCTCTCTTGTCTCTGTGAATACAGTAAGAAACGATGGTAACTTTAACCACATTTAACAGTACATTAGCAACATGCTAACGAAATATTTATAAAGACAATTTACAAATATCACTAAAAATATCATGTAATCATGGATCATGTCAGTTATTATCGCTCCATCTGCCATTTTTCGCTATTGTTCTTGCTTGCTTACCTAGTCTGATGATTCAGCTGTGCACAGATCCAGACGTTAATACTGGCTGCCCTTGTGTAATGCCTTGAACATGGGCTGGCATATGCAAATATTGGGGTCATACATATTAATGATCCCAACTGTTACGTAACAGTCGGTGTTATGTTGAGATTCGCCTGTTCTTCAGAGGTCTTTTAAACAAATGAGATTTACACAAGGAGGAGGAAACAATGGTGTTTGAGACTCACTGTATGTCATTTCCATGTACTGAACTCTTGTTATTCAACTATGCCAAGGTAAATTCAATTTTTGATTCTAGGGCACCTTTAAGAAGTTTTGTCTTAGGCTTCTTAATTCTAGTTCATGATAAATGTAACATTTTTTTCACAGACAGACAGACTTATTCAGTTGTTAATTTGAATACAGAAGGTTTTTATTAAACCTTGCAATGTGATCTTGTAAGTAAAACAAAGAAAGTTATTAAAATTTGTTAATATTTTTTTTAAATGAATCTGTTATTTGAATTTCATTTTCATTTTTAAAATTTTGTTCAAAATATCGTGATACGTATCATATTGTGAATTCAGTATTGAGATACGTACCATATCATGACCTGAGCATATCATTACACCTCTAATGTTTATTGTATGCTGTTAGAAAATAAAGTGTTTTAAAATAGTTTAAAATGTTGTAAAGATCACTGCCAAAGAAGAATTCAGTTTTCAATGCATTTATACCCCCAAAGGACTTATCAACACATCCTGGGGGATAAGGTAATATTTAAAAAAAAAACAAAAAAACAATCAAGTTGTATTATTTGTGTCCTAATAAGATGGAAAATAGCAATAAATTTTCTGATGTCTCTTTATGGTCTTGCCAATTAAAGGGTTAACTACAATACAGTATTATGATATAAAATGCTATATTTTATGAATGCATTGATGTACCATTAAGAAACTCAGTATGTGCTATTGGCACCATGCTCTGAAGGTACTCAAAAGGTTTTGAGACGGCGCCTCCTTGCGGTCAAATGTTATAATGAAATTTTAAAAAATGCTAATAGCTTTATATAAATGTGACCTGTTGTAATGAGACTGGTCTTAATAGATTCTGTGGGTCATGCTGAAAAGATTGATGCCAATTTTGCCATAGTCAGGCTAACTTCCTGTCTGCCATTTTGATTTTCTTTAAAATCCTACTTTTTCGAACTCCTCCTAGAACGTTGGTCCAATTTTCACCAAAATTGAATCATATCATCTTCAGACCATGGCAAAAAACATATGTATTTCATGTTGATAGACAACCGTTTTTGTATACCACAGCAACAAATTTGAGACTTGATGCCAGAATGACTCTTGAGACTGTATCTCTGCAATGCTTTGATATATTGACACCAAACTTTGCGAGTGTCATTGTCACATCATTCTGACCGTTCCACATTAATTTGGTCACAGCTCCACCTATTGGTCGAAAGTGATGAACCAATAAATCTTTATTATTGACTGTATTTATGATTTTTCAGCTACAAACCCGATTCCAAAAAAGTTGGGACACTGTACAAATTGTGAATAAAAACAGAATGCAATGATGTGGAAGTTTCAAATTTCAATATTTTATTCAGAATACAACAAAGATGACATGTCAAATGTTTAAACTGAGAAAATGTATCATTTGAAGGGAAAAATAAGTTGATTTTAAATTTCATGGCATCAACACATCTCAAAAAAGTTGGGACAAGGCCATGTTCACCACTGTGTGGCATCCTCTCGTCTTTTTATAACAGTCTGCAAATGTCTGGGGACTGAGGAGACAAGTTGCTCAAGTTAAGGGAAAGGAATGTTGTCCCATTCTTGTCTAATACAGGCTTCTAGTTGCTCAACTGTCTTAGGTTTTCTTTGTCGCATCTTCCTCTTTATGATGCGCCAAATGTTTTCTATGGGTGAAAGATCTGGACTGCAGGCTGGCCATTTCAGTACCCGGATCCTTCTTCTACGCAGCCATGATGTTGTAATTGATGCAATATGTGGTTTGGCATTGTCATGTTGGAAAATGCAAGGTCTTCCCTGAAAGAGATGACGTCTGGATGAGAGCATATGTTGTTCTAGAACTTGGATATACCTTTCAGCATTGATGGTGCCTTTCCAGATGTGTAAGCTGCCCTTGCCACACGCACTCATGCAACCCCATACCATCAGAGATGCAGGCTTCTGAACTGAGCGCTGATAACAGCTTGGGTTGTCCTTGTCCTCTTTAGTCCGGATGACATGGCGTCCCAGTTTTCCAAAAAGAACTTCTTTTTTGATTTGTCTGACCACAGAACAGTTTTCCACTTTGCCACAGTCCATTTTAAATGAGCCTTGGCCCAGAGAAAACGCTTGCGCTTCTGGATCATGTTTAGATATGGCTTTTTCTTGACCTATAGAGTTTTAGCTAGCTACGGCGAATGGCACGGTGGATTGTGTTCACCGACAATGTTTTCTGGAAGTATTCCTGAGCCCATGTTGTGATTTCCATTACAGTAGCATTCCTGTATGTGATGCAGTGCCGTCTAAGGGCCCGAAGATCACGGGCATCCACTATGGTTTTCCGGCCTTGACCCTTAAGCACAGAGATTGTTCCAGATTCTCTGAATCTTTGGATGATATTATGCACTGTAGATGATGATAACTTCAAACTCTTTGCAGTTTTTCTCTGAGAAACTCCTTTCTGATATTGCTCCATTATTTTTCGACGCAGCATTGGGGGAATTGGTGATCCTCTGCCCATCTTGACTTCTGAGAGACACTGCCACTCTGAGAGGCTCTTTTTATACCCAATCATGTTGCCAATTGACCTAATAAGTTGCAAATTGGTCCTCCAGCTGTTCCTTATATGTATATTTAACTTTTCCGGCCTCTTATTGCTACCTGTCCCAACTTTTTTGGAATGTGTAGCTCTTATGAAATCCAAAATGAGCCAATATTTGGCATGACATTTCAAAATGTCTCACTTTCAACATTTGATATGTTATCTATATTATATTGTGAATAAAATATAAGTTTATGAGATTTGTAAATTATTGCATTCCTTTTTTATTCACAATTTGTACAGTATCCCAACTTTTTTGGAACTTGTTTGTATTTTTGATCTAAATGATCTAAATAGGTTTTTAATTGCTCACTGTTGCAGTTGTTCTGATGCTCCCAGCCATGTTGGCAGGACTTGTTGTGCCTTCTTTGTGCTTGGCCCCATAATTGCTGCTTGCAGCCATATTTATTATTATTATTATAAATAACACTTAATAGCATCCAGAAGGACTACACAATGTTTTATTGATATAAAATGATGCATAAACAACAATCAGAACAATAAAAAGAGAAAAGCATACAACCATACTGATAGAGCAAGCAATAATCTCAGATAGCTAGCTTGTCTAAGATTATTTCTATGAGTAAATAACCTGTTGTAAAGCACCGCTCATTTGCGGCACCGCAGATATTTCATCACTTTAACAGACGTGCAACTGTGCTTACGATACGAGTGCCAGATGCATTCTCTGCAAGATGCCCTAACTATAAATATCTATGCTTCTCATAACATACTGATTCCATGACTGACAGACGCGCATTGTCTGCAGGAACATTGACATTTCTCTGTTCTTGCTTAACTTCTGCCTTTAAATGCCTCGCTCTTTTAAATTATATTATTGAATCTGAATTATCATTTTGCTCCAAAGGTTGCACATATGGGTATGTTGCACATATGGGTTAACACATATGCAACCAATGTAAATTTAAATACAGAAATGCATTGCCATTTTACATATTGTATTGCCATTTTGCATATTACATTTTGAAATTGAATTTTGCTACAAATAAGCTTCCACTTACCGCTCTTTGGATTGATGATAATGATAATTGTGTCTAGTTGTTGGATCAAATTGAAATCGCACATCTACAGCAACATACCATTGTTTAACAATCTCTGATCTCATGGTAGGTCTCTCTCAGAAGGTTTATACATTATAATTGAAAATCACTTTTGCTCTAGAGGTTTTCATTGCTATTTTTACTTCCAAAATGTGACTGTTGAACTCTGTTGAGGATCACAGCATATGTCTTTCTTTTTTTCTCAGGTCAACATAGATCTGCAACCTGCAAACTAAATCTGACAACACACAAATTACTTTTCAACATCATTTTGCATGGCTTAACATTCTTACCCCACTGGGAAAAAAAATAAAGTGAACTATGACATAATTTGAGCACTGTATTCAATTTGATGTTGTTTGTTGTTATGAAGTGACATCTCAATATTTCAAAAGATTCTGCATGTTGTCAACTTCTTAACAGTAATGCACTGTATCTTATGTGTAATCCTGCTTTATTGTCACTGTTACATGTCAATCAGATATGTTGATTAGTATAAACCCATAATGCTATATTTATTTATTGTATTCTTTGTGATCAAGAAAAGTGTAAAATAAACACAAACTGACATTTGTCTGTTGTCACTCTTCTATAAGACTGGGGGATTGATTTCTTGACGACAAACATTAAGTTTAGCAGGATCAAAACAAAATGAATGTCTAGATCAAGTTCTATGCAGTCTTACTTCAACACTTTGATTTGACATGTTAAAACAAAAATTCCCGCTCATCACATTGACAGTGCAGAGTGAACTCTTTGTGAACAAATCAAGTCACTGTTTGTTTGTTTATTTATTTATTTAATCCTGTCCTCTGGTGGAAGACTTATAAAAATGTCATAAGAGTCAATAATACAGTGGAATATTTTATTTTTATTTATTTATTTATTTAGTTTAGATTTATTGGTAAAATTTCACTCAGCTTTTCCAAGCAATGCACGATTGATTCAACTAAAGCCCAAAGTATGCATAGCCTTTCAAAGTAAACTCCATTTGATGTATACACAGGCAGTCAATGCATGCGCATTATGATAACATGCACTAACAATGCCTGGACAAACTCTCGCCATGAGTTATTACCCACATACACATCTTTATAATCTTTTAGGCTAGAGTTGTACAAATGGGTACTTTCTCATCTCCATGCACAGTCTCTCATCCACATAGCCATCCGTTGTTGTTGTAGTTTGCACGCATTTTGGTCCCTTTTGTATTTTTTTTTTCCTTCGACTACCCTGTAAATCAGTGGTCCTGGGGCATTGTTGCCACCTTGTAGACAAACTAATCTGTGTAAAAAGAATGCGCGTAGAGTATGCATGGTTAAAAAAATTGGACTGTGCACATAGAGTATTCGCAAACTGTGCTGAAGGTGAAATTCCACTGTAAAAAAAAAGAAATTCACATCACGTGCACTGTACGCAGACTCTGGTGTTAGTGTAAAGTGAAGTAGTGTTCATTTTGTAAACAAAATCTATGACCTTTTTTCCATGACTAAGACGAGGCGATAATGAGATGACACCAATGTCATTAAACGAAAACTGACTATATCAACATGCAATATAGTTGATGAAAAAAGATTAGACTAAAATGTAAATAAAAAAAACTTCAAAATCCAAAATCTTTCTATGTTTTTGTCAAATCAAAAGAGACAAAATATTACAAAACAAGCATATATAAGCTTTCATGCTTGCAGTTGCTAGATGTCATGATTTGAAATCCCTGAATCAGAGCTTTTCTGTTAAAAAGATACATTTTCTGCCCAGTGTTTTACATAAAAAATGAAAATTTGCTGTTAATTTACTCACCCCTAGACAATCCAAGATGTAGGTGTCTTTTTTCATCAGTCGAACAATAAAGAAGATTTTTGGATGGAAACTGTGGTCCTTGGTGTTTCATATAATGCAAGTCAATGACTACCGTCACTTTGCGAGTCAAAAAAACATACAGGCAAAATAAAATTACTGCCCGTAGCTCCTGATGAAACATTTGGGTTTTATGAAGTGAAATGACCGGTCTGTGCAAGAAACTGAACATTATTTACAACATTATTACCTGTAATCCACAGCCTCGGGCAAACAGTTCTGAGCGCATTCACGTCTGGAGCACAAGCTTCTTGTTGCATAATGGACTATATGCACGGTTACTTCCTGGTTGTCGTTAAGCCAGCTCGGCCATTTCCGGTGAACTGTTAGCTGTTCATTCTGTAGTCGCTGTACATCGACACAAAACCATCAATGGTTGACTTTTTAATGTTGTATTCATATTTTAATGCAGTTATCACATTTATCTAATTTGCCAATAAACCAGTTTTATTGATTGCAATAAAGGCAAAGCTATTGGGACCGTTTAAAAGCACCATATCTGTAATTAGTCACACACACATGCATTTTTTCCCTTAGCACTTCAAATGTTATTTTTAATGTGATGACCACAAACATTATTTGTTCATCCATCTGAGATTGTCCCCATTGTACAACCGAACGTTTAAAAATGTAGGAAATTCAACATTTGATAGAAAACAATTATTTAAAAATAAAAAAAGACAATAATTACCAGCAAAGTAGCATTTATTTGCACATATATCAGCCATTTCCTCTAATCGTTTTTTCACTTCTTTTTGAATAAATATTAAACATAAAATAATTAGGTTTAAAAATACATTTTGTCACTGTGAAGTATGAAGTACTCACAAAATCTTAAGAAAAACAACTTTTATTGTGAATTAATTACACAGAAAGCGAGCACCGCACTTTCCCTTTGTAATCACAGCAGCTGTCAGTCAGTGCAGCGCAAGGTTAATGATTTCAGCACACTTGTAAAAACACACATTTTATTCAATTAATCTAACTAAAGTGCACAATAAATATTTAATTTTTGAAGCTTTTTTTCACACAAAAGTGTGAAAACTGATGGTTGAATTGAATTTAGCCGAGGAGGAACACTGAGGTACGTCTTTATTTATTTATTTTTTATGCTGTCTTATGTTTGAATAATAAATTAATGCTATGCTTGACTATTTAAGTGACTATATTCTGATTATAAACTAAGTATTACACTACTGATGCTCAACATACCAGCAAATGACATTGTGGGATTACAAATTTGTTCTATGTTATATTTAGGTTCCAATGTAATAGTATATGAACTGAAAACTTTATGTATATTGTGGCAAGGCAGGCAGACCAGGTGTCTGAGACACTAACCTTTTGTCTCATGCATTTCCTGACCATGTGGCATGACCAGCTCAAGATACAGCTGTGCTTTTGTCTCTATGATAATGTAAAGGTATAGGTGATACTGCCAGACTGATTGGATTAGCACCTATGCATTTGAATGACACATTTATGCTGATTAGATCATGGCTGGGAAATGTAGGCAATGATCTGATTCCTGTACTGCATTTGCATCCTTTGTTTAGATTGTCCACACCCCTACTCTATGTATCCCTCCCCCTTGAATGTATATGAACTACCAAGTCACTGCCTTAGTTAGATTTTGGATGACCACAGCGACGCACAGCGTGTTTCTCAATAAAGAGTAACTTCTGCTTCAAGAGATCCCAAAGTCTCCTGGTCTATGCTTCTGAGATTTCCAACAGTTTTGGTGCCGTGACCCGGATAGAGCTTCTCATCTCAATCCAGATTGAAACTTCAAGCACAACAAAGATCTGATCCAAAAGAAGATCCAGGCTGAATTTTCCTGTACACCCAAGGGTTGGTGAGTGATACTCTATCCAAAAGAACCATTAAGACCAGTACAAAGTTGTTATCCTCTGCGCCGTCAGAGAAGAGTTAACAGACAGCTGTAGGGTTTGGTTAACTAAGTTATCCTCTAAAAATGTTCTTTTAGAGATGAAGTTTATCCTCTGTTGAGGCAGGGAAGTTTAGCATCACATGCTAATAATTAGGTATCCTCTGTTCAGGCAGGGAAGAATTAGTGTAAAGTGCTAATAATTTGTGTTGTCCTCTGTTTTATCAGGGAAGGTGGTGTGTTAACAGAATAGCCACCCTCTACTTTGCTAGAGAAGAAGGTTCATCCTCTGTTAACTCAGGGAAGGTTACAACTGTTACAGTGTCTTAGCAAGTTGGTTCTACTCTGCTCGTCAGAGAAGGTTGAATACATTACGATGTGTATTAACTAGATTAACCTCTGCTCTGTCAGGGAAGTGTTGAAGTGTATTGTTGTGCCAGAAAGACATTACACAATGTTGAGAAAGTTTGGTCCATTGAAGAATGCAAAAAGGTACTTGGTGCTTGTATTCGGAAGAAAAATATGAAGGGCATTGTCTGCTGCCACAGAGAATTTACTCTATCCATTGCACAAGAACAAATCCAACGTATTGCTAAGTTAGAAGAGCAGAACAAACAGTTGCACACTCGAATGTCTCGTCTTACTCAGAAGTTGGGCCTTAACAAGGCATCAACCAAATGTGACTCAAAAGACCAACAGTCAGATGAAAGCTATCCTGAGATACAGTCTTTCTGTAGACTAGAGGGCAATAGCAATACTGGATTCATGGATAAAGATGTAAATGCAGTTGAAGTGTGTGGAGCGAGACAAAAGGCTCAGAGTAGGGCAAAAGGGGTTGACACAGTTCCATCTGTAACCCCCATACTGCAGTTACAAGCGGTCAGTACCACTATAGGTCCTGAAGACATAGAAAGAATTGCTGAGAATTTGCCATCAGTGCATAGAAACTTTTCTGAGTTTAGAACAGAGTTGTCCAGAAAAATGAAGCTCTATGATATGTCCCTAGCTGACGTCACCCAGCTAATGTCACAAATCCTGAAAGAGTCAGAATTCAATGATTTTGAAAGTGCTGTAAATAATTCTGAGTTTCAGCATTCCAGCAAAGGTGAATTGAGAGAAGGAGTTCTGAGAGTGTTACAGAACCTTGTTGGACCAAAGGTAGACTGGTCAAAGATCACTAGTTGTGTACAGACGAAGGATGAAACTGTAAGTGAGTACACTGAAAGATTTTGTCAGTTAGCTGCAGCATACAGTGGAATAGCTGACACTCCAGAGAAGGTGTTAGAGGATAATGGACCACTGGTCCGCATGTGGTTTGATGGGCTTTCATCAGAATACAGAAATGCATTGCCTTTCTTAGACCTCACATGGTCCAATGGAACCCTGCAAAACAGCTTGGATAGGTTAGCTATTTGGGAAAGAGACTCAGATGTCAAGACAAGAGTAAAGATTGCAGCAGCATCCTTTAAGGTCAACACAGAGAATCGACAGAAATGTAAACGTCCTAAGAGAGAAGGCAGTTGTCATTACTGTGGTAAACCTGGACATTGGATGAAAGAGTGTAGGAAAAACAAAAAGACATTAAAAGAAATGAACAGCTTTACTCAGCTCCTACTCAGTCTACTTGCTACACTGAAACTGCCCCTCCCCTCTTCTCCAAACTCTTGGAGCAACAGCTTGCTGACATGCTAACCATTTGGGCTGTGAGTGCTTAATTTCCCCAGTAATCTACTAGAAAGCTGAAAGACTCATTATGAACAAATGAAAGTTGACTGTCACTTCCACTATTTGGGGGACACTGGTTAAGTACACTCACAGCCTTAAATGTTATGCTACAGCACACTCCATTCACTTATCCATCCTCAATGGGTTATGATGTCTACTATGACTGATGTTTCAATGGAAGATGGAGATGTAGCACCTTAAATTTGCAAACTAACTACAGGGAGAGAATAGGACACACAGACCAGTGAGGAGCCCAGGGAAGAACCGAAGTGCAAAAGGCCTCGGGGGTTAACCCTGTGGTGAAGACTTCCTCATAGGTTTCCCCCTCTCTCAGTTTATCCCCACCTTACTGGTCTATAGGTGTCAAATTGATTAAGACTAGGTTAAGAAAAAGAAGAACAAAACCACTATACGATCACTAGAAGGTTATGATGATCAGAGTTAGACAGAAAAACTATACGATCATCAGAGGTCTAACGTACTAAAGTCTCTGCATGAATACTGCTGGTCTGCTGTCTCTTTGTTTTCTTGTGTGCAGGTATGTGTATATGCCATGACGTCTCATAAGCAGCACCTGGTGTAAAGCATCACCTCAGATATCCATGAACAACCTTCATGATGACGGAGTCATCAGAGCAACTCGGAGTTGCACAACGACAAAGAATCTTCTTGGGACAAACATGGAAATGGACTCTACAGGGAACAGACTCCACAGTTATTCAGGCGCCATGGACTTTTAGGACTTCCACGCTTATGCTACATGGTTTTCTGTGTCATCATGTAGTTTATACAACATGTTACCACCCTGCGTTGTATATGTGTGTCAACAGTATACTCAAGTTAAAGAACAACACTTATGTAAATGTTGGACACGACACAGAATAAGATGTATGTGCCTGTAACTGTTACAAGTTGCATGACTGGAAGATGGAACTTATGTTAACAAACATATGTTATAGAAGGGATTTAAGTGTCTAAATTTGTATTTTGTGAGAGTTATTAGAACTCTCAAAGGGGGAACTGTGGGATTACAAATTTGTTCTATGTTATATTTAGGTTCCAATGTAATAGTATATGAACTGAAAACTTTATGTATATTGTGGCAAGGCAGGCAGACCAGGTGTCTGAGACACTAACCTTTTGTCTCATGCATTTCCTGACCATGTGGCATGACCAGCTCAAGATACAGCTGTGCTTTTGTCTCTATGATAATGTAAAGGTATAGGTGATACTGCCAGACTGATTGGATTAGCACCTATGCATTTGAATGACACATTTATGCTGATTAGATCATGGCTGGGAAATGTAGGCAATGATCTGATTCCTGTACTGCATTTGCATCCTTTGTTTAGATTGTCCACACCCCTACTCTATGTATCCCTCCCCCTTGAATGTATATGAACTACCAAGTCACTGCCTTAGTTAGATTTTGGATGACCACAGCGACGCACAGCGTGTTTCTCAATAAAGAGTAACTTCTGCTTCAAGAGATCCCAAAGTCTCCTGGTCTATGCTTCTGAGATTTCCAACAACATCTAACCGGAAGTTTTCGAGCTGGCTTATATTAATGCGGAAGTTCACTCAAGATGCAGATGTATTTGCTCATCTACATGGACGGTCCATGTACTTTGCGTCCATTCGTTTTTCCTTTTTTAAACCAGAAATGAAATATGGAAAATGCGGTTTCTTTGTTTTTTTATTTTAACACTGATGAATAGAATTAGCAGATACAAGCTAATTTTCTTTATGTAAGATTATTATTTTGTGAAAAATAATATAAATGATATACAACTTGTTTTTTAATATGTAAAAATGCAAAATTTAATTTCCAGTGTTTTGCGTCATACACACAGACACTAAAGCGCCCTCTAGTGCCTTTTCCTCTGGCGTCAATAGAGTGACTCGCTTCAAGAGACATTGATTAATTTTTATTCGTTAAATTACTATTATTATTATTTTTACATTTATATTTTAACCTAAACATTAAATTTCTAAACCTTATCTTGTTTAGCGCTCTAACATGATCAAGTTACCGCTTGTGGTCTCAATCCCTTCATTTTGCTTTTTTCTCTGTTTTATATGAATAAAGGCCAAAACGACATCTAAATTACTGTGACTTTTTCGTCTGGCTCTGTTAGGTGTTTTATATTATATTTTATATTGTTTGGGATTAGGAGTCACTTTATAGCTATGCTGTGCTGTTCAATTTGAAAATATACCAACATATGATGACAAAATTATACCCCAATATATGATTTTTATGAAGACAAAATTCCCATACCCTTTGCCTCAGTGGAGGTTTGACATGAAATATTTCTCAATTCTCACTGAAAGCAATGCGTTACGGCCATGTCGCTGGACATTAACGCTTTACGTGGATTAATCCTACTAAAACAACAACCAGGGAGAAACTATTTTCTCGCACATTTTCTTGTCATCAACATCATCTGCTAAGACAATGGTAAACAAAGTGGAAGGACAATATTTTTATGTTAAGTGGAAAAAGCTGAACGTTGAAGGCGCGTTGCCTTCATATTTGGCCTGACCTGCTTGTCTGCATATCTTTATTGGTCATTTAATATCAGTGTCTTAATGCATTAAGTGTTTTCTTCATAACTGTGTTTTATTTTCTAGGAAAATGCTTAACGTGTTATTAATTGTGGTCATAGTGCTTATAATATAAGGTGTAGTGAATTTGCTCCTCCAATATCACATTAAGCCACATTAAGCACTTATTTTTCATGTTAAGTGCTTGAATGTCCCGCTTCGCTGGACGCGTTTGCCGCCAGTATATCATTCTCTTGGACGTGCAGCAGTATCGGACCCCTCGTGAGTGAGAATGGGGTGGAAATTAAGTCAAGTATTATCATGTTTCATGTGTATTCGGTTTTAATTTAAATTTTGGTATTCACCATAGCATTTAAAAATAAAACAACCATTTGTTTTTTGTTTTTCTTGACGTGGTTAAAAAACGAAAAAGGAATGGAGGCAAAAGTACACGGTCCGTGTATCTTTTGGTCATTAGTTTTTTGATTTAATAATGAAATCGGAAAATGAAAAACGGCACCTTTTTCGTTTTTCATTTTTTTTTCAAACAAAACGAAAAACAAGAATTCGGCTTGATTTTTCGTTTTTCGTTCAGGGGTAGAAAAAGAATAAACAACTTGAATATTTGATCTCAACATGTGGGCGGGAATGAAACGCCCCTTTCCGCTGATTGGTCAACCAAACATTAAACTGTGCCGTCATCAGTTCTTCCGCAGTTCAGAGCAGCAGAATAATAGTCCTTCGCTGCGATGGATTTAACGCATTTATTGCAGCTATATAATCACTTTTAAATTTACATTTAATCTTAATCTCTATCTCTTGATCTCTATCTCTCAAACAGCCAGACTAACGAATGACTTGAGACACAAATCGAGGCAGAGCCTATAGACAAGGCTTTCTTCTGTGTGTCCATAAAAACCAGTATCAGTCAACTGCATGATGCTTTCAGAGCTACTTACAGTAAATAGATTTAGCGTTTCATTCCCGCCCACATGTTGAGATCAAATATTCAAGTTGTTTATTCATTTTCTACCCCTGAACGAAAAATCAAGCCGAATTCTTGTTTTTCATTTTGTTTGAAAAAAAAAAGAAAAACGAAAAAGGTGCCGTTTTTTATTTTCCGATTTCATTATTAAATCAAAAAACAAATGACCAAAAGATACATGGACCGTACACGGACCAAAACGAGTTGAAGTCGTGTTTCCGTTTTCTATCCGTGACCCGAAAAAATGAAAATCGAGCCAAAATCTTGTTTTTCGTTTTTTTTTTAACAAACGAAAAAACGGGAAATGACCGTTTTCTCGTTTCTACATATTTCATTTCAAATTGGAAAACAAACTATCAAAACGTACACGGACCGACATGCCTCTTCTGGCTTTGAGGACTCTACGGCAAGTCGGAGCATCCAATTTGCAAAAGCACGAATATGGCAAGGGTTGTTTTTCAAGGAAACACACTGTATATGATTGTGAAGTGTAAATGCACATGAATTTTGTTCAATAAAATAAAACAAAATAAAATAAAAAAAGGTGCAGCTTAAGATCTATGATCTATTTCTGAACCATTTTTGCTTTGTGGGAGGACACATTATCCTGCTGAAAGAGGCCACAGCCACCAGGGAATACCGTTTCCATGAAAGGGTGTACATGGTCTGCAACAATGCTTAGGTAGGTGGTACGTGTTGTAGGATCATCCATGAATGAATCCCACTAAATGAACACAGCACCACATTCCAAAGATCACAGAGATCCCCCACTGAAACATTAGTGAACCATCAAAATGAACCTATGGTCCTAAACTGCTGAGGGAGACTGCTCTCCCATGCCTGCTTAATCTCAAACCAGGGTTTCTATTTACAGAACAGAACAATAAAGGAGACCCTCCTTTGTTCCACAAATTTTTAAGAGCAGATGGCTAATCAACACGTTTTTACTGTAATGCGTAAATCCACAACCTTATCAGAAAACGCAGACTTGTGGAGACATCCCAAGGCATTCCCCAAGACACCTCCTCTGCCCAATTATGCATTTCAAAGACATTCCAGAGTTTCTCTTAAACCAGCAGAAACTTAAACCAGCAGAAACCAGAAACATCAATGAATTAACTCTCTTTAACAGAAGCAGCCTCAAAATTGCTGCCATTGATATTAATTAATCACCAGTAGGTGTCTTATATATGTCATATGTATCATGTTTGTTTTATATAACCTATGTAGTTCTTCCTATGTGTGAAACATTTATTATAGCCGATTTTGCTTGTTTTTCTACCTCCATTAGAGAAATTAATCACCAGAAGTAGCCTTAGACATATCATATGTATCATGTGTGTTTTATATAACCTGTGGAGTTCTTTCTGTGTTTTAAACATTTATTACAGCTAAATTCTTATGAAGCCTACCTCAATTATGGGAAATATACGCTATTTGGTATCAGTGTAATGAGTGAATGATTTCCAGTATTTTGATGCAAAGTAGATTTGTGTAGGATGCACCACATTTAAATTATGAAAGTTGGTTTCTTAAAGTGCTGACTAAAACTCAAAGAAGTTTGGGCGCACATGACCATGTGGACATTATACTAATTACATGCAAGAACAGGGCTGCATTCAGCCCTGACAAAACATTGCAAAATGTTTTTTTAAACGGAAACGGTGGTGCGTTGAACACCCTGTTCTGATGACGCAAGAGTTGCAACTATGGCAGCTAAGAAGGCCATTCTTTGTGTTCTTTTTGAAGAATTTTCAGAGCCTGATGAAATCGGCATAAATACGTATTTAATACAGCAAAATACGCTCAATGTTACAGTCACTGCCCTTGCCGTCCAGAATAAAAGAGAACATTTCAATCAAGTGAAGGGATTTGTGGAAACTGTAGTTCCTAATTATTGTGATCCAACATTTACCTACTGTTATAAATGTCGTGTGTAGATTTAGCAGCACATTACTGTAAAAACCTACAGTACAATACTGCATTTTATATTACAGTACAATACTGTAATTTGCATTGCATTCTGGGTAATTTTGTTTGAGCTGGAACATTTTATAGTATATTTTAGCGTTGCTGTAACCTAGCTGTAACTTGGCTGTAATATGCCAGGCAATAATACAGGATTGCTGTAAACAGCGCACCCCCTGACTAATGTCAGAACACAACTGCAGCAGCTCACTCACGGATATCTGGATGTCTCACTCAGTGGATATCTGGAAGTTTGGTAAGTTAATTTTAAAATGTATAATTAGGTTTTAGGATTTTACGCTATAATGTACATAGCTTTTAGTGTGAAATGACAGTGGAATTTTAGCCAGCGAATGTTGCAAAAAACACTGTTAAAGACAGAGGCGCCATAACGGGGGGTGTGCAGAGTATTCCAGGCATATGGGCTCAGGACGCTAGGGGGCCCCAAATCATGGGTTTGGAATTTTTTTGTGATTTGTTTTTTTTTTTTTTGTTGTTTTTTACATACACAAACATGTTAACTAATAATATTGTAATAAAATACAATTTAAATTTGAATTATAGAAAGTTAGAAGTGAACGTGAGCACGCTCTCTCGTCACTTTGAAATACTGCGCACAACGTGTTAACCGCACAAAAAAGAACAGGATGGATGGAAAGAAGCACCTGTCAGGAACACAAAAGTAGAATGTAAAAAATAAAAAAAAGTAGGGATGAAGACGTTAAAAGTAAACAAATAAATAAAATACTGGAGGTGATTGTTGGTCGCGGATGTGTAGAAAGACCTAATTCAAGAAGTCTGTAGTGCAGGTGGTCATCTGTGTGAGTGCAAAACCGCAATTGAAAAACATATTTTTTTTCTTCAAAAACATAACTTTATTCTTCAGCCTTGAATCATTATTCCCGAATTTGGTTGTGTTGGCTGGGGATATCTCTATATTCAATGGGCTCTATATTCTAGCCACCAGCGTGAGTATTTTTAGTTTATATTTTAGTTTATTTTTAGGGTTACTTCCACTCATGCCCTTCTGGTCAGTGTTGCCAAGTTGGGCTACTTTTACACTCTAGGTTGAATCGACCCAAAATAGCATGATATTTACTCACTGGAATGTGAATTTTGCCAGGGGAGCCCCGCCAAAAAACGTGAATTTTACCCCCCCGGAATGTGATTTTTACTGTGGGACCCTCTGAAATGCAATTGGTCTAGTTTTGGGATCGTTTTGAGGAGCAATTGGGCTGGTTTTGTTGTAAAAACCTAGCAACCCTGCTTCTGGTCTTAGTGATGCTTGCATTTGGTGCAAGAAGAAACTTAAATATGAAACTTGGCTAGATATAATTTATTTATTTATTTATTTATTTTTAATTAAAGAGAAGTTCTCTTTTCATACGCGAGATACGCGATCTTTGACTTTCAATCTTTCTCCTGTTGATTATGCGGTTCAGACTCAGCGGTAATCCACAGGGATCTCTTTATCCATACACTCAAGTGTGTAATATATATCTCCTGATTTTGTTCTGACAGCTGGGGGACTAAATGGCTCAAAAACTGCCTTCTCTTTCAGTGTGGAACAACACTTGTTCTTCATGAAGATCTAATGTTTGCTATTGTCAACCGAAGCATCAATCCTCATCAGAGATATAAATAAACAGGGGAATATGATATGGACTCAGTGTATGCTTAAAGGATTAGCTCACTTCTGAATAAAATTCAATGGAAAGGACTTCCATTAAAGGACTTCAATGGACTCCAAATGATTGAAGGTCAAAATTACAGTTTCAGTGCAGCTTCAAAGGGCTTTAAACAATACCAGGCAAGGAATAAGGGTCTTATCTAGAGAAACGATAGGTCATTTTCTAAAAACATTTACAAATGATCGCCTTTTGCAAGTACTTTGCCATTCCGCCTTCCGTATTCTTCAAAAAGCTTATGTTGTATGTCCTACGCATTCCCTATTATACTTACGGAAAAAACGGAACTGGCGCCGCGTTCGTTCCGTAAGTTATATAAGGAAGGCATAGGACATACAGCGTAAGCTTTTTGCAGAATACGGAAGCCCTTGCAAATGCGACCATATGTGTTTATAAAGCATATACACTCAAAAAAATAACTTGTTGGTCTAACTTAATTCAATTATGACACCTATTTCCACACAGTTGAACTGATTTATTTGAACTTAAGATAGGTTAATTGTACTGATGAGTAAAATTCATGCTAATTGAATGAGATCACACCAGTTTCATTTGACATATTCTGTGAATGTTTCCTGAACATAATTCATTCTTGTTGATCCAACCAGTGCTATTGCAATTCAGACTGGTGCCCTTGTGCAGTGTTGCTCAAGTTTTCTGCACTTTTAAGGAAATGGAAAGACCTGTTAGTGTTTAAGTGTTTAATGTTTAGTTATTTTGAACATTTAAAAGAGTTTGTAGCGTATATATATAAAAATGTTTTTGTTACCATCATGGTGAAGATGTGCGCTTGTGCTTAGGTTGTGAATAGCTGTTGTACACAGACATACATGTTTCATGACCATTGAGAGGGATAAAGCTGATGACCATATGTAGACTGTGTAAATTATGTGCTGGCCCTCAAACTAATTTATTTATATTTCTATAAAAACTAAACTAAAATATCACTTTTTCATATGCTAAGTAACATTTATAGCATGCAAGTAATGATCAGGTAAAGAACTTCTCATCACTGGCTTTAGCACAGTTAAAGCTTGTTGAGAACAACATAGATTTATTTCATGCAGCCACCCATAGCCTAACCACAAGGTCTACACTTCAGCATAATGGTAACCTCAAAAAAATCGACATAACAAACTCTTTTAAATGTCAAATATAACTGAACATCAAACTTTAAAAGGTATTTCCCTTTACTAAAAACACATTAAACAGCACTTAAGTTCAACATTTACTGTCCTGATCTTTCCCTACGCAAAGCATGCTGGGAACTAGAAATCCACTGCCCAGTTTCAATCAATGCAACATAAATGATTCATGTCATCCCAACACAAATGGTTTAGGTTAACCTAACATTTTGCAAATTTAATTTCATTTAACATAATACAATTGAGTGCAAATGCCAATTAAGTAAAAAACTAAAGATTTGTGTTGGTTCAGCTTATTTTATTTAAATAAACTGAACAAGCAGCTAGAATCATTTTTTTGAGTGTACATTTGTATTTTTTTTTAGAAAATCAGTTTCTTTTAGTTTCTCTAGATAAGACCCTCATTCCTCATCTGGTATTGTTTAAAACCCTTTGAAGCTGCACTGAAACTAATTTTGACCTTCAACCGTTTGGAGTCCATTGAAGGGAGAATAAGGAGAATAATCCTGGAATGTTTTCATCAAAAACCTTAATTTCTTTTCCACTGAAGAAAAAAGGACATGGACATCTTGGATGACATGAGGGTGAGTAAATTATCAGGAAAAGTTTATTTGAAAGTGGACTAATCCTTTAAGTAACTTTATTTGGTAACATTATTATCGTTAACTGTATTATTTAGTAGCCAATTTAATTTAAATGCATCATTTTCAGTGTTTGTATTTCCCCTGTGTGTTTCTATTAATTACTGCATTTATTTAGTTTGAGGTGAGTAAAGAGCATCTGTTACATAAATCATTATCTGTCTGGTCTATGCTGCAAAAAACGTATTTTACCATGGGTAAAAAAAGTACCTATATTAAACTGTTTGTGCTAAAGTTAAAAATGTAAATTAATCGCAATCTTTTCACAGCCCTGGTTTTAATCTAAAAAGATGTAGAATCCGTAAAATATGTAGTGATCGTACTGATGGAGCAATTGATGTAGGGAAGTGAAAGTATATGTGCAGAATTAAGAAAATAGGGCATTTTATGCAGACAATTCTAATCTTAGTTGTATATACAGACATTATTGTTAATTTTATGCATATGGACCGTGAGCTTGTTAATATAACCCATGCATGCATGCATTTAAATGCCATTGGCATTTAATTTGGCAGTTGTATTTTAAGTGACATAACATATTCTATAAACAGCTATAAGAGATAATTTTCGGCTTTCTCTGGCACTCTGCATCGGCATAAAGCGAAACCGGAAGTGTATATGCATACGCTCGCTGATCAAAAATCCAACATGGCGGCCACGTGCAACTAGTCCATTCATTGGTGACGCGTCATGCAGCCAGACAGGCAAATATGTATCGCGTTTATTTCGTTTTTCCATTTTATTCAAAATATTGAATAACTTACAACTATATCATGACTTGTCAAATATGTGGAAGTGAATGTGCTGTGTCTTTTAAACCCCTTTAATGATCATGTTAGTTTATATAATGTGCCATGAGTTTGCTCCGCAATTCAGAGGATCTGTCGGATTTACATCATGTAAATTCATCCATTTTTCCCTAAATACATAAAAGTAGGCCAGTGAACTGGGAGAAGAATAGAGTAAAACTTAATTTTTTCATACATAATCTGTGTCTGATATTAATAAATTCAGTATCTTTTAAAACAAGGCACCATCTCTCTCGTACGTATTCTGTGATTGTTTCGGATTAGCCCAGGCCATTTCTCATCGTGCGCTGCTGTAAAATACAGTAGTGGCTCAAAATGCAAACTCTCTCAGTTGTAAAAAGAAAACCAGTGTCGCTAAAAAGGTTTTGATGCATGAGGATTGTAATGAAGATAAAGACGATAACAGTGACATACAGGAGTCGTTCATAAACAAACAAACCACACAGCTCTCTGCTTTAAGAGATGTAGTCTTAACATAGCTGAAAAGAGTATTAATACAGTAGGATTTGAAATAAAATAATGAAATACATCTCTAGTACTTTCCTTAGTTTCAGGTATAGCCAAACTAAGCTAAAGCCTCTGGTTGCAAAGCAGTTGGGAGAGTTTTTGAATGCATCAATAATAATTTAACTTGTGTATTGCTCTTAGAAATCAAAATTGTATTTTTCCTGTATTATTTTACTGTTTTATTTGTATATATTGTGAATTATTTCCCCGGGACTTTTATTTTGAAATCGCGATCTGATAGCGCAGAAGTGCGCATGTTCTAGAACGTTCAGAAATGAGAGAGAGACGAAGATGACGCTGCACAGCTTATATATGCGATCTTTTAACAGTTTATTCTTGGAAAACATTTGACTGTAAGTAATTTACAAATTTAATCAAGTTATTACGGAGCCCCTAAAGGGACCTTTGCAAAAATAAAAAAATGACGGAGTTTCGCGTGCTCACGAGTTTACAAAGTTTCATCATTTTTACTGTACCAATGTTTTTTCATGAACCATTAAACGTGGCATTATGACAGTGCACACTGAGCCCATTTCCCAGCGCGATTCTTGGATGCCACAAATTGACATAAGTCCTTGAAAAATGACGCACTTCCCTAACGAAAGCCACATTTTGAGCACTTTTTACTGTATCAGCCTTATTTATTTATTTTTTTAACTTGGCAAAAAGAACAATGCACACAACTATTCATATCATGGCCGTCACAGAGAATGCTTTAAAGCAGACAGACTTAAGGCCGTGATATAAACTGCCCTACGAAAGCCACATTTCAGCAAATAGATCGTTATTAATTTATGCACATCCATACTCGCATTTTCTGCATAATTTGAGCAAATATATCTTTATTAATTCATACGCGCATTTTCTTTATAATTTTGAGCAAATAGATCTTTATTAATTCATCCATACTCGCATTTTCTTTATAATTTTGAGCAAATAGATCTTTATTAGTGTATGCATATCTATACTCGCATTTTCTGCATATTTTTGAGCAAATAGATTGTTAATAATTCATGCGCGTCCATACCATCTTCTTCTTTATAATTTTGAGCAAATAGATCTTTATTAATTCATCCATACTCGCATTTTCTTTATAATTTTGAGCAAATAGATCTTTATTAGTTTATGCATATCCATACTCGCATTTTCTGCATATTTTGAGCAAATAGATCGTTAATAATTC